>NC_066364.1:93205974-93511856 GCF_013377495.2 Cygnus atratus
GATTTGTTTTCTAAGCAAAATAAACTACTCTATCATTTTAGACCCATCTCTTGGATCAAGATAACAACTATTACTCCTGCATTTCACTGCTGCAGAGTTGATTTGGATGCAGTGGATAATGAAAGAGAAATACTACTGTGAAACAATGTAATCAAAATCATGCCCCTTTTCAGGTGGAGGCAGATAAAAAAATATTACATTGCGCCTTACATTTATATAATTTTATACGATAGAAAGTAAAGGTGGTAGAAGAACAATGACTGAAATTTATTTGGTTTTAGTGTGAGCAGACTCAGGACTGCCTGAACAATAAAATGTATATATGTGTAGATAGTTTTGATGGGAGTCTTTTTAAGTATAAAATTACATGATAAAATAAATATTTGTTCCTTACAACATCATATGTATCTATATACATATAAAGCATAATATGATTTCTATCCAATGCTGTTGCTAAACAGGAAAAAAATGCATTTCATTTCAATTCTGAACATGTCTATATTTTCAAAGAGCAATTCTTAGAAAATTGCAAGAGGTTATGTCTATGTAGACATAAGGCCATATGGACCTACAATAGTGGATTTCTTTTTGGCATGAAATAGAGATCTCAGAATTGCAAGTAATAAGTATGATTTTGATAAGCACTCCTACGCAGGAACATAAGAAATTCCTAAAAAGTTTTCTGTGAAGCACCTTCCTCTTCACGTCCTGTATTACTCTATACTTATAAATAATACAAAAAGAGACTGATAACAGTAGCTTTATGTAAGCAAGCTTAGAAATCACGCTCAGATAAGTGCTTTTGACCTAAATCTTGTAGCGCCTCGATCTGACATATAACCCCACAACTGTGAAATTCTGTATGAGATTTAGCAGTTTGAAGCTGCCAACTGACCCAGCCATAAAGAAGCCAGAGATAAGGATTTAAGGTACGATATGATACAATTAGACATTCACCTCCTATTTATTTCAGTCCATTTCAGTATTTAACCTACTTAAAAGTTGCAAGGTTTTTATTAAAATGTAAATGCTAGTGTGCCATATATTTATAGGCAGCTAACAACAAGAAAAAAGGACTCTCATAAATTAGATTCCTATGAATGAAAAAGGGTAAACAGAAGATGCTTCTGCAAAACTCTTCTAGACGTGCAGAGATAAAGGATGGTTCCACCACACAAAATAATCAGATACAAAAATAGCTGTTCAGAAGCAGCACACCTAAGGAGTACTTTAATCAAACATTTAGGTTACCTGCCAAAAGGACCATGATCTCTTCAAAATGCAATGCGGATTAAAGTGTTATCTAACACAAGCAGAAAACTAACCTTGGAGTGGAAGTTCGAAATGTGTTCATCATAATTTTCATGTCTTTGGATAGAGAAACCAGCTTTTTCAGCTAAATTGCAAAACTGGTTTAAAGTATTCCCTCTGAGTGGAGCAAACACCATTGCTTTTCCCTGGAACGGTAAAAAGAGAATTTATACATTTTTAAAACTGGAAGGGAACCACATATAGCATACACCTGACTAAGCTTTTAATATACTCAGGCTGGAAAAGTCAATTGTTCTCTTGGTAGAACACTAAAATAGGATAATATAAATCATTGTTCAAAATATACAATATTTCTGTGACTAAACAAAAGCAAAATAGAAATAAGTAAAATAAAATATTTTCTTCATAGATCTGCCAACTGCAATACATCTGCTCCTTTTCATATAATAGCAGTGGCTACAGATTACCAAAATAAAACACAGAAAAGGCATACAAACTCAATGCAAAACCCATTTGTTAGTTCATGACAACACAAAGACTGTAAATAATGATTTTCTTTTTTTAATCTCACACATAGAAGAGTACCTCCCATTTGATGTTAGTGGAATTACAACAGTGTAAAACAGGGCAAAATGGAAGGCAAATGAGACCCAATCATTAATTTTTTTTAACAATATTTTAAACTACCTGAGCAGTGGAACTGAATTTGACCTTAAATTGTCAAATTGCATTTAAAGCACGACTTAATATTCTTGCATAGTAATTTTGGATCTTTCAAGATGATCAGGCCATTTATGACACCCAGGCAATATTTTATGGTCCATTAGCTAATATTTTGTTCATCCTTCTGTATTTAAGAAAACAAAAATGCTTGTACCTTGAACTAATACATTTTAGACACCCTGGGGAAAGTATTAGCCCAAAACCTAACTGACTTCATACAGCATCTCTTAAAATCTTATTTGCAAAATTAATACTATTTGGCTGAGTATTATGTTCTGTCACATGGAATGAAAACTGGTTTTGAAGAGCTGAAAACAAAGGTTAATAACAACAAACAACATATCACATTGAGGGCAGCCACAAAGTTTACTGTGAGTCCTTTTATTTAACTTCTATATTAACGAGAACTAAGACTAATCTGTGAGGTGCTGTAATCAACTGAATAGACAAAAATATTTTTAGGGGTCTGACAAAGTTATAAAAATGACACTGTAGAAGAATATTTTGCTTAAGCAAATGCAATTTTTGTATCAGAAAAAAAATCAAATGGGAGAATGTCAGTAGGGATTCTGGGAACTTTTAGTGCTGACACAGATACTTAGTGAGAAGTATAGGTAACAAATATGTGTGCTACAGCTCATGCACCCATACACTGAGACACCACTCACTGAGCCTCAGTGAAAAACTCTGACAGCAAGAAAAACTCTCAGTACCTATGGTACTAAAGTGTACTTAGACTCCAGTCATTAATACCATAACACTGTATTTATTCTCACAATGTCTCTGTGAGATAGGGAAATATCTCACCTCTCTCAAGGAAAATTTAAGCACAAAGCAGACCAATGAAAACATCCAAAGCAACTCATTCCTCTTTGTCTGTGTAACTGTAACTTTAATTTTGTGGCTAAACATGAGGTGCAAAGGGGTGTAACTCCCACCAAAGGCACTGGAATTGCTTATGTAAATGCTAGGTCTGAATATAGGTTCAGGATGAAAAACATTAAACACAGGAAATTCACAATCAGTGTAAAATGTGCACCGTAACTTCCCTCACATCCTTGGCATGCTTTAATGTCAACAGCAGAAGTGGGTAGCTAAGGGAGCCTTCAGCCAAGGATCCTTCTCCTTCTGCTGCCATCTCAAGCTTCCTAGAACGCTGTTCTGCAGGGACCTTCTTGGCATAAGAAGGATGAGGCTCCCCTGGAGTCCCTCATTTTCACGAGCAACTTCACAGAGAGCTCAGTGTAATGGGAAATGTACCCCACCCAGGGCTTTTAGTGACCACACAATTCACTTGGGGATTTCAGGAATGGCTGAACCTACTGAATTTCTGTGCGAGGCAAGCCCAATGTCAGCCACTGTTCCAGCAGCTTCAAGGAGGAAGCAGGGCTCATACACCACCACCAGCACCACTCTTACAGGTTTCAGTTTGGAGTCAGCAGACTATGCAATCATTCCTTCTCCCAGTGTAGATTAATTACTTAAAATGTATTTTGAAAGACAAATACAGCAAAATAGAATGTAACAGGATATAAAACATCTCTTAACACCAGATTGATAATCTTGACATAACTTCAGAAAAGGGGAATGGTCTTTTATGTAAATCACCACACCACTCCTTTTGGTCTGCTCATTAGTTGGTATAAAAAGTCATTCCTCTGTTGAATTTAGTGCTCATCTAAAACACTTGAGGATCTTAACACTGCTGTTAAAAAAAATAAATAAAAATAAAAATAAAAATAAAAATAAAAATAAAAATAAAAATAAAAATAAAAAAAAAAGGCAAGAAACCATAATTAAGTTTATCACTACAATAATCTCCTCAAAACTGACAGGTAGTGTGGAGGTACTGTGGTCAATTCTAGTCTAACATAATCTGGGTTTAAAATACTTCCTGGTCAACTGCTTGATCTGTGTAATTCTGCTACTTGTTTTAGGGCTGCATTCACATTTCTAATTTTAAAATATTTTTCATTTCTTGGTTGTGTACAATAATAAAATTAGACCAGTGTCCTGGATCTACAATTGATGGACTATGCCAAGGTTAATTCAAAGTTTGTAATTTCAAAATGCTTCCAGTTTTAGGATGATGTTTCAAGTTCACAGTTACCTTGGCTCACCTGGGAAAATACTTCCAGTAATCTTGTGAAGAAAACCCAGGGGAAAATGTATATTTCAGTTACAATATTGTGAGGTGTCACTAAAATGCTGCAATAAAGTAATGAGACAGATGTTGAGATTTTAGATATGACTATGACTGCCTTTACTCATCAATCATTATTAAATACAGCCTTATTCATGTACATGGTCTAATAACATCTGATTGACTTCATTGGGATTTTGAACGGATAAGCCACAGAAGAATAAAATCTTTCATTAAATAAAAAAATCACATTTTTATTATGGAAATACACAAACAAGCAACAGTCTATTCTGAGACTAAAACTAAAATCATATTTTAATGATAGGAAAAACTAAATGATAGTAAAATTAAATGTACGTAAATCAAGTAGCTTGCTTATAAGAGGAATAAGATATTGCCAATCAAGATGAATTTGTTTGATGTAAAATTGCAGTGCCTAATTCTTGTAATTAGTTTACAGGTGACATTTGCCTTTGTAACAAATTCAGATAAGAAATTCCAACCCCTAGTAATTTTGAAAGCTGCTCATTTCTGCCTGCATGAATTTCTCGTCCTCTCTTCCTCTGCCAGCACAACTGTCCAAGAAGCCATAATATGAATCAGATGACTGAAATGACCAGAATCCGCATTTCCACAAAAACAAAAAGTTACAGAAGACACATGATTCTGTGACATTCTGATGCCATAAGGACTCTAATAGCCCTGAATAAATAACTACAAATAACATCCTTAATGAAAAAGGAAATGCCGATGATAATTTTTCATAAAGAACAGCAAGAATAGATCATTTGTGCTGCATTTCTCCTTCAAGACTGCTTTTTAAGATACCCAGTATTTTCTACTTACTCCACTTTTTCTTTCAGTTCTCTGGTCTATTTTCCCTGATCTCTTTTATTCTAGTTGTACCTAAGTTGTATCCTATTTACACTTGAAAGATGTCTTGCATCTAGATGTCTTTAACCTGTTCCTTTATCAATTTGCCAGAATTGATACTAATGAAATGTGACTTCAATATTTGAGACAAATGAATTCATGTAGAAGAGTGAACTTAATCAAAGTAGTTTATGGCTTATCTTGAGCATAAACTAATGCCCATAAACAACTCTTAATTATTACAGCTGACAAATGACTTCACTATTAGTTTATTTTGCCTTTAAAGGCTGAAGTATAGTGCCATTTAATAAAGGTTCCTCTGACGTTATCCTTGGATTTAAATAGAGTAACAAAGAACAAGAAAAACGTTAACTATTATGTGTGATTACATCTTCTCTTGGGCTCTCAAATGAGCATATGAAAGACTTGGGTCTTTCAAACTATGAGAGCATATGCTTTATGGTATCTCTGTTCAATGTGTTTTTTTTTTGGACAAGCGAGCTTATTTAAGACGTCCATACTCCCAACTTCTACCCCATACAATCATTTGCTCTCCACCTAGATATGAATTATAATTATTTTTAAGGCCATTGTCCTGGTTTCAGGTAGGACAGAGTTAATTTTCCTCCTAGTAGCTGGCAGGGTGCTATGTTTTGGATTAGAATGAGAAGAGCGCTGATAACATGCTGATGTTTTAATTGTTGCAGAGCAGTGCTTACACCAAGCCAAGGACTTTTCAGCTTCTCGCTCTGTCCTGCCAGCGAGCAGGCTAGGGATGCAGCAGGAGCTGGGAGGGGACAGACCCAGGACAGCTGACCCAAACTGGCCAAAGGGGTATTCCATACCATCTGACGTCATGCTGAACAATATATAGGGGTGGCTAGCCGGGGTGGAGGGGGGGGCCGGCTGCTCGGGGATAGGCTGGGCATCGGTCAACAGGTGGTGAGCAATTGCATTGTGCATCACTTATTTCGTACACATTATTACTATTAATACTATTATTATTATTATTATTATTATTGTTGTTGTTATTATTTTCCCTGTCTTAATAGACGGTCTTTATCTCAACTCACAGACTTCACTTTCCCGTTTCTCTCCCCCATCCCGGAGAGGGAGGGGGGAGGGTGAGCAAACGGCTGTGTGGTGTTTGGCTGCCAGCCGGGCTAAACCACAACAGCCATACATGCCACAACTGGATATCCATCTACATGGCTATCCACAAACTGGATTACGCAAATGACTTTAGGTATAAAATACAGTTTGGTCCAAAACTCTGGAACAGGAGATGAGAACAAGTGCCAAGGAGCAGGAATTTCTTAAGCTACCTTTTCTGATGAAAGAAAGGAATCATGGCCTAAAATGCATAGAAAATATGTACAGGCTGTACTATTAATCATAGCATGCAGAAGTAAGCCAGACTGGGAAGACAAAACTTAAAAAGCCATCTCCCTTTACTCTATCTATTCTCACAAAAAATTATAGCTTGTATGCCCTGAAAAACAAAGGCACATTCTGAATTTGAATTAGCTGACCGGAGTTAAAAAGCAACAAAGTCATGTTGGTTTTGGTTGAAAGTCAGATTAACAATTTCTAGACTATCTGTACGTTTGAGCTATGAACACTAAAATTTAGGTTTCCTTACCCTCACCGTGTTTTAATTCAAATCCTCCACTTGTGTTAATCAGCCCAGGTAAAGAATGCATGTGTCTGTGCATATACATACATCTGCATGCACACGTGCTTTTGCCAGTATAGACCACCATGATCAGTACTGGTGGGAGACAAAGCAGCTGGTAGCAATTATTCCACTCCAGCTAAAGGCCCTAGACAAGTCACAGTTACCAGGGCCCCTCTTATACACCTCCTGCCACTCACATCCTTTTCCCAAAACATCCTTTCATGGAACCAGTGACAGCGGCCTATGGTGATACCTGGTCAACTAGGTGAGGGCACTGCTCTGGGCTGAAAGAAAACATTTTTAACATTTTTTTTAACTGAGATCAGCTTTGTGTTCTAGATCACCTTTAGTCCCCAAAATTATTGCACGTTGGCAGCTGATGGTACAACACAGAAGTCAGAATGTATCAAACTGGGCAGGAGCTCCCTAACTGCCATTGCTACCATTGACAAAAATATCTGGGTAACCTTTCCCCACGGTGGCTACATTTCTCTTGTCTGTCTGGCAGCCTTGATCCACATCTCATTAAAATCATTCAGTCTTAAGTAACTTGCCTTAAGTCACTCAAGAAAGTCTATGATAGAACCAAGAATAGAAACGTGATCACTCTTAGCAAAGAATGGGATTACTTACATGACTAAAATGACTCAGTTTCTTAAGTCTTTGCATGTTTGCTTATTCTATTCCTTTTAAAGAGAAAAACTCTTGTACAAAAAGCAAAATGAAATTCTTAAATAAAGTTTGGAGAATGCACTGCTAACATGAATACTTCTGTGCTGAGATGGAAAGTTTCCCATACTGAAAGATTTGTATGGTAAGCTTGAAAGGTACAGTACCTGTTTCAAATCCTTTTTTTTAAAACAACTACTTTACATGTTTTCTCATATTCTTCTTTTGATCTGTTTCTTTTTTTTTTTTTTATATTGAGATTCACGATTATTTGTTGGTTAGAAATACATGCATATAACAGCTTGTTTTTGCCTATAGGTCTCTCAGGTTTATTTTAATAGCCTATTAGATTGAGATCTGTGACACTCAAGTAGAACGTAGCATTATATTAAGCTATGTTCAAAAATAGAAAACGTAAACACAGGCCTTACTCTATGGAAAAAGAAGTTTTAGGCTACAATATATGCATAAGGGGTTTATTCATTTCATATAAACAGAAATGAAAAGAAAAATATTCTTTCATAATAAATAAATACACAATGACAAAGGTTACAATTGAAGGGATTACAAATGACAGAAGCCAACATAAAAACTTTCAATATCATACTTTTACTTTAATATGAAGACATTATTATCAAAGGAAAATACTCGAGAAACGCTTTGATAAAAATAATCTCACGCTATCTTTGAAGCGGTTTCATTTATTTTACTACCCACTGTGTTCCTTATCAGAAGGCCAAGTATAAGAAGTTTCCTAGTTTATGATTAGGAAAGAATCTGATAGATTAGAAGACTCAATTGAAGTTGGACATAATAAGTATTAAAGTATTACATGACATTAATCCTGCCATTCCATTACTCTCTCAATCATTGTGCACAGACTAATTATTCTGAAGCCAGTGTTCAGGAGAAAATAGAAACATACTTACACTGGGTTGGAGTAATCTCTTTATTGCATCAACAAGGCTAGCTCTGTACCGGTCCAGAAACAGGCTGACATTGAGAAGAGAACAGAATCCAGATTAAAATGGGTTTTCAATTCTAATGATACTAATGCAGATAAGTACAAGGCTAATTACATGTGTTTACACAATGCTGTAAAAGAGAAACCATGGTCTACACTTCTGGCCAATTCAGGTACTTTGTAATAAATAAATAAAAAATAAATGCAAAAAATAGGTGAAGCCTGAAGCAAATATTATTTAAACCAAAGCTAATAGATCAGCATGAAACAGACCTTAATATTGCTGGTATTCACAGATCACATATGCTAACTATTAAAATACTACCCTATCAGAATTCAGCATCAATATACAAAGTTAACATATTAAATGCCTTCTTTACAAGGGAGGGAGGAATTTTTAGAAGTATTTTCTATTGTATTTCAGGTGCTCCTATTAAGGGTAATTATTTTTCCTTTCCCTTTATAATTGTGGCATTAATTCTTTATTATGTATTATGTGTATTTGTTCTATCTATATGTCTATATCTATCTACCCATGTAAAGATTTACAAGCCCCTGACTTCTCTCTCCTTCAAAAGCTGTTCAAATACAATGACACAGATCGTACAGAGTTGTCCTCCCTCAAGAGTGAAAGCCTTCATCTCCCGCATGGGTCCTGCACTGACAGCAGCAGAGTCAATTTTCCCATGCAATGTTGCCAACATGCACAGCCCTATTTTGGTGTGATTACCTCATGATTTGAGGGGATAATTCATTCTTCATGCCCCTCAGAACCTTAATGTATATACTAATACTGGCAACCCAGGTGCCAATCACTCTTGACTAGATATTTGTGGACACGCAGTTACTGTGGATGAGAGTGCATTTACAATGTTTAGTGAACAACCATCAGATAGCAACTGATGCCTTTCAGTCCTTACTACCATGAGCTGCATTTATACTGGTAATTCAGATAAGAAAGACTCTCTATCAAGCAGGCCACAAATAATGTGATTCTTTCTTCATTATTTTTTCATGCTTTCTCTGTAATAAAACTACTTCCCAGTCTGTGTCAAGCTCAAGTTCCACACTAGAAGGATTTCGTCCATTCTTTATGATGCTTTTCTACAACCTGCGTTCCCTTTTTCTCAAACATTTCTTTCTGAAGTAAAGTGGGTGTTTTTTTTTCCAGGTTTGAAATTTCTAAAAGAATATAAAGAATATGTGAAACCACTGAAGAGAAAAAAATGGTCTGCTAACCACACACCAGTCATTAAGAACAAAATATGTATGGATATTTAGCTAAAGACACTCCACAGATACCAATGAGAACACAATATCAAGTAACATAGAGTCAAGCAGCTATAAAAGTACTTTTCCTACTCAGGGAAGGAAAAAAAAATGAAAGAAGAAGAAGAACCTATAAGAAGACTTGTCAGCAACCAAATTTCATCAGTAAAATCTGGCAGAACCCCAGATTATGGTAAAACTGGCTATCCATACATTTCTTAAAGAACATTTTGTGTAGAAGTATGACATTATGAATTTCTTCAATAAAATATTGAAGTACTGGCTAATAATCCCTCTAACTGATAGATAGCCTGCCCAAAAGGAAATTTAAATTTTAGCACAATGGCTGCTCCTCAATCTCAATTAATCTTACTGGAAAAATTGTACAAATGTTTGTTTAAATTTAATTCATTGAAACTGCAGCTGATCTCTCTAATGTCTCCTGGGAGCTTTAATCACACTTGCCTCAGGTAGACCCCTATACAGATAGATACCATAAGACACTACTTCACCAGGAACTTAGCCACCTGCAGAAGAGGCGGAATATAGTGCATGAGTCCTCTCCAAACAGAATCTCTAAAATAAATTAATTTTCTTCAACATGAAACATCACATATGTGCATTTAAGACTTGCTGAGATCTTGTGCAGACAAGATTACATTCCAAACACATGAGAAAATTATTATATTGTTATTTCTGAAAACAGTATAGTGGAAACAATTTTGTTTTACTTTACAAGTGCTAAAATTCATTTTTCATGGACCTTCATACCATTTGGACTTTTTACAGTGAGACAGGGGACAACTGCTGCTACCAATCTTGTACTTTTATGACAGAAGTACAGGCTTTTGTTCATCAGAAACTGAGCGTCCAAGAAATTCAAATATTCAGGTGACCTGCCAAGAGATTGGACAACTTCAAGGATACCTTTTCTGCCTGACTCCCACTTGATATTTTGGTGGTACCAGTGACAGACTCAGCTCTGCCAAAACCTCTGACCAGAGGGAGCATGGATGACTGGAAGCAACACTAGTGCAACTCAGCAGCTCCAGGGAGTTGCTCTATCCTCTATCTTCCCTCTGAGTCAGAAAATGCCTTAAAAATCTTGAAGAAGTAGTCAGACAATCTGTAAAACAGACAGGTTCAGCATAGGATTTGGCCCATGGAAGGAGGTTTAGACATGCAATTTCTCTTACCACTAGAATTTGTGTGATTAATTACTAATATAACATACAGAAAATGTACCCCTTAGAAAATCCTTTAAAAGTTTGTTGAAATAGTATACTGTTCTAAATCATACATAGTATACTGTTCTAAATCATTCTCACTTTGTTTTCAAATTTGGCTTGGCTTACTTTGGCGGTCTCCATATTTGTTTCTTTTTTTTTTTTTCTATAAAAAATGTGTTTTTTGTTTGTTTTTTTCTATTAAAAATATCTCACGTTTATGTAGTAAGGATTGCAGAGCAAGAATAGAAAAGTTTTTTGGGGGTTAGCAAGGAAGTCTCTGATGTTGTCAGTAAAGAGGAAAGAATATGGTTTACAACTTTTATGGCTTTTTTTAAGGCAGTGCTGTTAACCTCTGAAATCCAGATGAACAGGCAGGCAACTTTGCCACCTTTCCCCTTTTCTTCCTTTCCTCCTTCTTTCCTTCCTTCCTTGCTTCCTTTCTCACTGTCTATCTACTTATTTACTTAAAATTATCATTAAAGCCACATGAAAGTTTACACGAAGATTGTATGGAAGTAACAGTAAGCCACAATGAAACAAATTAAATAAAACAGGTTGATTCTGACTTCTTTTCATGCAATTGTTTTGTCCTATTGTCTTGCACCTTGCAACAATGGGCATATAGTTACATTTTATAGGCTGTGATGTGAACTTATCTTCCTTTTTAAATATTTTGCAATTGGTAAAAGAGCTTAGTTTACAGGTGTACTTCAGACATGAATAAGTACAGATGTTCATGTATAGTGCCTAGTGCATACAGCTATTTATCTTTTGGTTCATCTTCAACTACTTGGCTAAGATAAATTGAAAAAAAACTTACTTCTATATCATCAGATTCCAGTGCACTTGAAAGTGTGGGCAAGAAATCAGGCTTAAAATAAATAATAAATTTAAATTGAGGAAGAACAGAAATCTTACTGCATTCATGCAGACAGATTTCCTTATTTTAAATGAAATACTAGCAGGGACAAAATGGACATATTTGCACATACGTAAAGAATATTTTCAGTTCAGTTCTGCATACCTGGTGAATCCACAACTATCTGTGACTTCAGCAAGAATCTTAGAAGTGAAAGTAATGTGGGACAGGCCTCCCAGCTTCTGCTGTGCAAATCCTTACGTGTGCCAAACTTTAAGAATATGATCAGTCTAATTAAATAAAGTGGGATATTATGCATTTACAAAATGATATGAGGATTTAGACCATATTCTGTTTGTATGTTAAAATTATATGTTTTAAAACTTGGTTTGTAAGAACCTGAAAGGCAAAGATTTTTCTGCTAGATCACACATAACAGCCTTGACTGTATTCTTGGATTAAAAATCTCAGCAACTATTTTCTGAATCTCTTTATTTGTCTTAATAAAGACAATAATCAGAAATCTGAGTCTCTCAAGAGCTTTGGATGAGTCTTTTTTGTGGTCCACCCATGCAGACACCTGTTATTTCTCCCTTTCATTCATTCTTACTTTTACATGTCCAGCACCTGCATGACTTTGCACCCTCTAGTGCAGGTCAAATGAAAGCCCAAAACTCTGGCATCCTCACCTGGCCTTGAAACAGCCCCTCAAAAAAAGGAGGTAGGCGGATATGCTTTAAAAATTCCATTATTTCAGTAATTTCTTCCAGTGTATCCTTCCAGGTGTGGTCTTGCCGAGATATTTTTTTTCCTTATTTTTTATTTCATAGTTGACATTTTACAAGTTATTTCGGAACTGCTGAACCACAAAACTATTTTTATTGTCAAAATCCTGAATGGTTAAATAACGACTAGCTTTCACAGTTTGCCTCTTATTTATTTTATAATCTAGTTGAGCTACTAAATTTAGCTGTTAACTAATAGACTGTCTGTTCTGGGAAATAACTTATTTTCCACTCCTGCACACAAGGTTTATTAAAGTCTGACTGTAAATATATGAATATAAACATATCGCTGCTTGTTGTAATCATGTACATTTTTACTTGAACCTCCATGTGGATTGGAATATGTTTATGACTAGAGCTTGTTTTCATGTAAATGGGATCAAGCAGTACTACTGGTTAGCTATTCAGAGAATCAGACAATATCACCCTTGCTGGAAGTACTTCAATAAAAATTTATACATGTACCTAATATTTGAACTCAGATTTTTTGCTTTATAGTACCCCGTTCTAATCCCAGATTTTATTGACTGACAATGAGCTATATGGTGGTGCTAAACTAAATGCAATCTATTCTATCTGTTTTTATCACTGCATACCTCAGGTTTCAGCTGAGGAGCTGTAAGAAAAGAGATTTCTTTTTCTCTTCAATGACAGCCCAAAAAATTCAGAAAGCAAAAATCCTGCCAACAGTTCTCAAGCCAATTCTATATCTCGAACAGAAATACATGAAAATGAAAAGTAGATTTGAGTTTGATAAAGCATGGAACATTTTTTTTCAGCCTTTTCATCTATCAGAAAAATCTAGTGTCCGTAAATAAAAGATTTTTAAAAGAAGCAAACAATAAAGGGATTTCATGCTTATTAAACTATATATATGGGCCCTTGGAAAAGGAAAATAGAGACAATTTGTGAATAAAAACATGTACTTGAAACTAATCTGCATATTTCTGTTTATTTTTTAGAAATCTATAAATATTTATACACTTACCTGCATCTAAAGTGCTTCAAAATAAATATACAAAATGCAGGGATTGCAAATGCATTATATATTTTACCTGCCATGTGTGATTCTTTGTTTCCTAATGAAACTACACTATTTCCAAACAGACTGGGAGGAGTATTAGGCAAGAAAATTACTGGGAAAAAAAAAAAAAAAACACAACTTAAGTCTTGCTCTGCTGTACTCACAGCACAAATAGGATGACATGGTGTATCAAGAATACAAGAGATGGCACAGCCAGGTTGTTTTGATACTTGCGTGAAGAACAAATTTAACTCTAAATCTCTTGGCAAGACCTTGCTTCACCCACATAATCTGGAGAACATCCATATGTGAGCCTTGTCTAAGCCTCCGAGAAGACTGCTGCCCTCCTGCTCATGTCCGCCAGCACTCTGATCTGACTTTCATACTTAATCTGATCTAATCCTGTCCAGCATTAACTTCATCTGTGCAATGAAACCTGGAGTATCCATTCTAATATTTGGTGAGGAAGGCATTTACTAAATTACTTGCTGAAATCATATGGTGTTGTTTAGCTCCTTATTTTAATCAGATGATGCATCTCTGAGGCACATTATCAGCGATTAGTTAGAAACCGTTCTCTGTCCTTTTCGGGAACAAAGAACTCTGAAATTAAATGCTAAGAGAAATGAGGCACTGTTGCATTCTGTAAACAAACAGGTATTAGAAAAAGGAAAAAAGAGGACTAAATACACTTTCTCCAGTGCTATACAAAAATAGTAACTTCTGAAATCAGAATAGTTTGCTTAAATAGGAAAACATCAAAAAAAAAAAAAAAGAAAAAGAAAGAAAAGCTTTAGAGGAATATTTTATCATAAGCCACTTAAAAAGAACATTGTTTAAAAAGACAATAGACAGCTTTGCACTTCCCTTTGCCTTTTTCCTTTAACTATTTCTTAGTAAGGTACAGAAACCTGCTGAACTGAGCTATCCTAGGAAGTCTTTGTTTTCAGAATTTGGTCTCTTACAATAGTTAAGTGCAACAAAATATAAACAGCTTTTTCTGTTTTGGACATTTAAAGGGTCAACAGGAAATATTCCTGATGAAAAGACAGACTTATTTAAAAATATCTGCTCTCCTAAATTAAGCCTGCACATCTCTTTTTACACTTTCTCTATTTATATAATGCAAATAATTAATAATTTGCCATATGGAAAGTTCACATGCCATATAGTGAAGTATAGCACAATTCTACAAATTCAGTCTCAGAAATGGTGTGTGTCAATAATCAAACCTATCTGTATAAATTATTAAACAATACATTGTATTGCAACAATTACCTACCTTTTCATAAATTAAATGCTGTACTCAGATATTTTTAATAAGAATTCTCTTACAATCAACATGTAAATAATAAAAAGCCTATTTCTACAAATACTGCTGTCAAATTATTTAAGAAACAGAATGTGATGGGGAAAAAAGGGTTTTGAAGTCTTTTTTCCCTCGGACAGATTTTCCGGGGAGCAAAAAATATATCCCCTTATATCAATAGTCAGATCTTTCCTAAGAAGTAAGCTAATTGAGCTGTTTGTGTTGATAAACTCCCTTTTCTCCAGACTGTTCCTCACTGAGCCATAATTATTTGCAATTTGCCTAAGTCGTCCATTTACTGATACGTCAAGCATGAAACAGAGGCAATTCCAGAAAATGGAAATGCTTCTCAAAATCAATCTTTGGGAAATAATGTGGTAGAAGTTACTGTGTGATAGAAGACTACCTTATAACTGTCACATGGAGATGAATATTAATTTGTTGAGGTTAAGGTGGCTTTGTGCTTCATTTGTTGACTTTGCTTAGCCATCAGCAAGCAGCACAGTACAATTACTCCAGCAAAGCTATTTTTCTAACATGAGTTTTATGATTTTTATGTACTTACCAGTCTGCACACATAACAATGTCAAAATGTCCTTCCAGTTGAGAGACATCTGTCTCATTATCCCATCGTAAAATGCTAGAGGAAAAAAAGATTTAAAAAAAAAAAAAAAGAAAAAAGAAAAAAGGACTTACATTTTTCATCTTGAGATTTTTAAAGTATTAATATTATTCTTACGTGACACAGAAGTGTTTTTAAAAGTATACATTTGTTAATTTCAAAGATGAATGTAAAAATATTATTCTGCACATTTTTTAAGTTTTAAATCTCAAAGATAAAGAGCCCCCTTTTTACTATATTAGAAAGGCAATCCACACAGGTTCTCGTGAGTGGATCACCAACATTCATTTCTGAGTTAGTGGCACCTGTACAGCCTCCGATTTTTACCCCTTAACATCACTGCATGAGGAAGCGAAGCCCAAGTATTGACAACCTGAGTGCAATACAAATTTGCAGACCAGATGTGATTTCATGGCTCTCCATTACATCTGGCAGGCAAGCCGGTCGTGTTTCTCATTGATGAAGTGAGCATTCACTTGGGCTTGGGGGAGGAGGGACAGGGCGAAAGAATGCCAAGCTTAACTCCAGTGCCAGCAATGTCGCCTCAGGCAAGCTTAAAAATACAGCAGTGCTGACTCTGTCAACACCTATTCTCTCATAGGTGATAAGTTATTTAATTCTAAGATACCTAGTAACAGGCAAAAATGCACATATGTGCAAAGTTCTTGTTTGTTTATAAATGCTACTGATTTATATAGCTGCAACGAAGAATTTCATTGCTTGACTCCCTCTTAAAAAACAGCAAACCAGTGTTGGAATGTACTGCATACTTAAAATATCATTACCTCGAAGATTTGAAGCTGCATTTCTATTTCTAGGCTATTTTTAAAAAAATAATAATATATAAATAAATTTATCCTTCTTTTTCATTTCCTGGTTATTTATATTAGAAAGTAGATAAATATTTATGGGAAAAGCACTTGTGGGGGAAGGGTCTAATCTGATCTTGTCAGGTTGTGCATGCTTATCTCAGTTTTGTATGAGTCTTGACCAAATAGACCCTTTAGTCTTCCCGCAGCTATAATCTACTTCTGGTTAAAAGCCGTCTCCATTCACATACTACTCCTAATATTTAACCGAGGATCAGTTATAATATGTTCATTCAAAAATGTTCCTTAAGTATGCAGGAAAAAAAGGAAAATTTTTTACATTGTCTGAACTATATGCAAAATGTTGGTAAACATATAGATTGATAGAAATAGACCCACAGAGAATTAAGGTACTAGTACATGCCTGTTTATATGCACAGACAAAATTTGAGGGATAATGCTTTTAAAAGACGGAAATTACGAAAGGAGAGGCCCAATGGGTTGGGAAAGCTTTGATTATGTGGGTCTCAGTGTATCTGAACAGATTTGGACTCATTAGCCCATTTGCCCTCCTGGAATTTACTGTGACAATCCAAAGAGAGAAAAGAGTAGATTAATTTAATTTTTCCCCCTCAAATTGAAAGTATTCCAGATTTTAGAAGCCTAGGTAGCTTTGCACACTGGCACGCAGCAGGCATCCAGTAGTGGAAAGTGACAAAGGAGAGTTCTCACTCTCAGCTGCTGGCTGCCTGCTGGCTACCAGTGGCTTTTTCAACCCTGTTTCCGTGGAAACTTAGGTTAGAATGGTGAAAATTAGGTAAAGGTAAGTTTTGTGGGTTTAAAGCACGCACTCTAATATTTTAAGAATCCTGAAGCAGAACTGGAAATTGGTAGATGAACTGTGAGCTTTAAAAGGCCACCTTTGGTTCTCATTGCTGCAGAAACAGAGATCTGATCAGTACCACTACAGGGATTTGAATTATGATTTTTTAACCCATATATTTACTATACTTCACACATGCAGTTTGGGAGGCAGCACAGGTGCCATCTCCTGGGAAAAAAAAAAATGTTACTGTCATGTTACTGTCAGGTTCCCACTGAGCATCCAGAACACAGCATTTTCTGTGCACACCCACTGTAGGCACAGAGGACATGGTGCAGATAGCCAAAAGCTCAGAAACCATAATGCTGAGCACAATCTGCAGTAGATGAGTTGCCAGGAGCATGAGCAGTGGTGCAAAGTGACTGTCATGCACACTGCTACAAGGAGAGAGCTCAGGGCCCCACATCCAGCCATAAGCCAGTTTTCCACCATTTTCCTGATCTGGCACCAGGGCTGGTGTTGGTCTCTAGTTCCAGTACAGCTGTATTCCTGAACAGACAATAATTATACAGAGGCCAGTGATAAATTTGCACACAAGATTTTGAAATTCAACTTTGCCATTAACTTTCAAAAGGAAAAGAAAAATCCATGTAAACTAAAGATAATTTCTATAAAATAAATAACACAACAGAAGTCATTCTGATCTCACTCAGGATGTATGTACGTTGATGGGAAAGATGCAACTACCAGCTATATATATTTATCCTCACTATCTCTAGACAAGTTCAAGTATGACTAGTAAGTGAAGCACATCTAGGGTACACGAAGCTGCAACTTCAGAAATTGTTTAGGTAGTTAACTCTGGGTTACCCTATCTATACTCTTGTATGTTTAATGCTTCCATGAATTTGCACGAACACTAGTCACACATCTGCATCTGTACCTGTAAAGCAGACATGCCCCCACATATTAGGGAATCAGAAATAATTCTGCTCAGAATCAGCATTATTACATCATTAACACTGATGTCAGAATCAGCCTTATACTGAAGCTGAATCAATTATTTTCAATTCTAGGACTGATGAAAGTAGTGAATCAGAGTCAGAACATGTATAAATATATCAACTATCAATAACATTTCCCATAATCTAAATACAATTCCTGAATCTGAAGTACAGCAAAACCAACTGATATTGTAAAACCTCTGAGAAAAGTGAAGATGTATGTATGTGTATCTAAATGCATTTATCTATATGTAGTAAGAGAGTAAGTAACAATACTTCTTCCAGGGATTACCGAGGATGTGACTCTTGGACTTCGTGGTCAGTCCTGAAATGAATTCTGAAGGAACCATGAAATAAGAGTTAACTGCATTTCAATTTAAAGAAAAACACCACTAGGAAACCCAGAAAAGTGTTAGCAACAGAAACCCAAAAATCTCAGTCTTTATAAGGTTTCCTCTAAAAAAACAGAAATAAAGTGAAACAATGCCATGCCACAAAATGTCTTTTCAGTTGCCAGTATTGTGTTGAGAGCCACCATGAAAAAATGCAAGCCTTGGTAATATTTTCCTCTTGTTCTTTGTCCAATGATAGTAAATTATAAAATGGACTATTTTCAGAAATAGCGAAATTCAGAAGATTTTATTTAGTAGTTATTAAATAATGAATAAGAAGTAGAAATTGATATTAACATAAGGATCTTGGTGCCAAAGAACTGGGAAGCATGAGCAGAAGATTTCTATAGGGTTGTTTTTTCAGTCTCTCTGAAGTCTTTGGGTGGTCATCATGAACACAAGTAAATAAGAGTGAGAGTTCAAATTTGGACAGAAAACCAAAGTTTCTGAAGCTTCAGAATATTTATTTTCAACTTTGTTTCCAGCAAAATAAGAAGTTTTAAAGCTATAATATTTTTATATCTTTCTTTTGAGGGAAGATGCTACAGTACTAACAGTTGAAATTATTTTGTAAGTTCAGAAAGTGTACTATTCACTCAATTTCTGTCTAAGCTACACCTTCAATTTTTTATTACTATTTTTAATAACATATTTAAGGTGTATAAAGTCCACTCTTCACTTTTATTTTGTGCTGGCTTATTTAACTTCTATAACTTGTTTCATGACATTGAAAACTAGCAATTTGGTTTCAGAAGAAAAGGGTCTGAAACCAACTGCAAATAGAAAATAGCGTGGGGGCGTTTTTGGCTATAACAAGAACATTAAAAAATAAAACAGGATGTGAAGGAAAGACAACTGGAAATACAGTACTGTTAGCGTGTCTACTGTTGTTAAGCCAAGCTGATGGTAAAACTTGGTACCCACTAATGGCTGCTTTATGGCCTGTATCAAATGAATTTGACCAGTTTTCAGAGGAAAAGTACCCACGTCACAAACCTATTACTATAATTAGCAATCTTGATGGCAGTCCTAGCAAAAAGGACAAGGACTGAAATGAGCTATGGCGAATGAACTATCCTCTCACACACTGAGGTGGCTTTTCTAGGTCAGGGATAAAGCATACTATCAAAATAGTCTGAGAAAATATGTACTGATGCTTTAGTTTCCTAGGCTGTCAATCTTACACCATTCTAATGCAAGAAATTCATTTAAAAAAAAAAAGGAATCAAAGCATCTTTCTTTCTTTCTTTCTTACCTTTTTTTTTTTTTCCTGATTTATCTTTTAAATTTCCAAGTAAGCCAGAGAATGTGATTAGGGTCAACATAAACAGAATTGTAATGATAATAGAACAAAAAGATCAACTAAGGAAGCAGAGACTGAAAAAAAGAGCATCTTTTCTTTATGTACTACCAATTTACCCCAATGTCCTCTTGTATTTCAAAGAAGAAAGGAAAAAAATAAAAATAAAAAACAAACAAACAAACAAAAAAGGTAAATGTTGCAAGGGCGTTTATGGCAGCCAAGACCGCACACTTCCCCTGTACAGTAATTCTAATTTATGGAGGATAGCCCAACAAATGTCAACACTCTTTTTCTTACACTAGTGAAGCATCGCAGCAATCTACAACAAAAGATTTTGCCTGATTTTACCAGGTTTTCATTTCTCATACAAATTCCTCATTACTATTTTTATTCAACTTCTGTTATTCAATGGTTGTCTTCCCAGTGTGTCTAGGTAGGTAACTTACATAAGAAAACACAGGTTAAGTCTCAGATAATAGAAACTTGAAACATTTCCAAGTCCCTTTGAGATGTTTTTGAGATGAATGGCATAGGTTAGAGTACCTCTCAAGTTAGCAAAAGAGTCATTGTGCAAATAAAGACAAAAAATCAAAATTCAAAGAGAGGACAAAAGACACAAAAGCCTGCCTTGCTTCAGTACATATTAATAGTTGTAACAAAGATTTTTAAAAAATTGCCCCAGTTAGCAGATGAGCAGCTACCAAGAACCCCTATCTACCCACCTCTTCTTTTCATATTTTAATTTAGGTTTCAGTTTTTGAAAAGCATTATCATTGGTATGTATACAGGTTCAGGTAAAAGATTTTGTCTGGGGATTTATATGACTTTTTCTATGACATTAACCGAGGAAGTTCATTAACACATTAACAAAAGGCATCACCAGAATGTTTCTCCACACCTTGATCTTTGTTTGAGATTCCTCAATTTTGTATAAAGATCAAAAAGATGAATTTTAATTAGTGACAGAGGTGACGTATATGCCTGTCATTACAACTCCTCTGAAGAGTCTTGCAAGTTCGCCAGCTATCATTTCCCCATTATTATTTTCTCATGAAATTGCTCTTATTTCTCCATCTACTTCCACCTCCTGCCTTTCTTACCTTCACTGCCTCACTTTGTTCTGTCTTGTTATTCATTACTTCATTCCTTACAGAGTATACCAAGTAGCAAGACACCAAGGTTAAACTTTGAACAAGTACCCAACATCAATCACTCTCCATCTCCTCGCACATTTCTAAACAGTTTGAACGCAATATGTAGAATTACTGAAGGAAAATACCCACATTTCCAATAATTTTGGAGTAATTTAATTCTTACCTCTTTTTCTTGATCCCTTTGGACATAACCATTAATTCCAATCTGTAATCTAGATTTAGTTTCGACCTTCCTCTATATTTGTAAACCTCAACTCTGTTTACATTTTGTCAATTCTCTTCGTATAACTTCTCTAAGAAGTTTCCTATCTACACACTCAACTTTAACTCTTTAACCATGTCATCATCATTAACATCTTAACATCACAATATTGTTCTGTCTTGAAAAATGCAGTCTTGCCCAATTAATATTTATTCAGTAGGCAAAGATTGTTTTTCTTGCCTATAACCCTGATCTTTTCACCTTTCTCTTTGTACTCCTCCAGATAAGTTGCAAGTATTTTCTTCCAAACACCACAACAGTTCACTTCCCTATTTATTATCTCTCATTCAGTATTGAAAGGACAAGTTCCTTATTTAATGTCAGCCTAGACATTTTCAAAAAAACAGACATTCAAAAAAAGCCTAGATTTTCAAAACAGGACCTTCAATAAATTTCTTCCACTCTGTCATGAACAGACACAAACTTACTCCATTATCCTTGAAACTCCCCTTTAAAATAGTGCCTACAAAAACTGGAAAGAGGTTAGGCTGCTCTTGTGCCTCATCCTTTTTGTCTATCGCACTGACTACACAGGTATCCTTGTCATCCTTCATCATGATATCCATCTCTGGTCTTAGACCACAGACTCTCTAACAGAAATTGCCTTTTTCCACTATGTTCATACAGTGCATGGTACAACAACTCATGGTGAAGCTCCATCACATTAATGTAGTAATATAAATTAAAAACAAACAAACAGGAAGGAAGGAAGGAAGGAAGGAAGGAAGAAAAGAGAAAGAAAGAAAGAAAGAAAGAAAGAAAGAAAGAAAGAAAGACAGAAAAACACACCAAAACCAACAATCTTGGTTTTCCTGCCCAGAAGTTGCCTTTCAAAAGTGGATAACTAAGTTATTTGCTTCCCTTAGTCCTCATTCTAAGAGCACCTCAACTACATATTTTTCTAAAATTCAGACAGGAACATTACAGTTATATGTCATCAAAAATAACAAATGTAACACTCATGCTTCTGCTGCTACTAAAATTTTGGGACATAATAAATACACTGCATCCAAATACAACTGTTACAGAATAACGTTTTTCATTTTGTAGACACACCACAAGCCATCATTCAGCACAAGTGTGATTAATTTTTTCAAAGAAGGGAGAATATCTTGCATTAAAAAGTTAACAATAATAATAATAATAAAAAGGTGTGAATTTGCCTTTTCCTTTCCGTCCTCTACATCAACACATTCTAAATAATTCTTTATTTAGGAGTTTTTAGCAAGGGTCATGTGGTGCATTATGTACAAAATGGATGGTTCTCACATTCTAATTCAGACTGATATATTTTATTATGATATAGTCATTTCAAAAAGCAAGACAGCATAAGCATATGCAGCACGACTATGTATGATGAGTGAATGAAAGCTCTGTAAAAACTGGTTTTGAGTAAAAATATGAAGGAAAAGAAGATGTGTTCTTGCCCTGTGGAAAATAGTCCATCCATGAATACATGGAAGATAATCAAGGGAATAAGAAGGAAAAAAAAAAGGAAAAAAAAAAAAAAAAAAAAGATGAAGTGAACCAAGCAGGTTCAGAAGGACTGAATGGGGGAAAAATTAAAAAGAGCAGAGGGGATGTCATTCAGCGGTGCTTAGATTCTGAGGGCAAAATGGTCTATTATAATCATCTAAGATTTCAAATTCCTACATCAAGACCAGATATCTCGGTAAATTAATACACATTTCAGAAAGATATCCAACTTGATTTAAATACATTCACTGTTTAAGAAACTACCACTTCCTATAGAAAGATGTTCTAATTAACTATCATTCTCTGTCAAATCTCATTTTTTTCAGGCTGAATTTGTCGAGCTTCAATTTCTACATCTTGTTAGGTATTTGTAAGCTAGATTAAGGAGTGATCTTTTATTAAAGATTTTTTTTCTCCACATGAGACTTTCAGATCAAAATCAATTCATTTCTCAACAATCAAGTCATTTCTTTGACAAGTTAAGTAAACAGAGCTCTTTAACTCTCTAATTTCCAAATCCTGATTCACTCATGTCTCTTTCCTGAATCTTTTTCATTTTCAATATCATGGTTCGTGTTTGAATAACTGCATATTAGCAGAACATTAATGAAATCAGCCAAGATGACACTACAAGCATTATTTTGTCAAAATTAAAAGTTTGTCCCAATTTTCCTATATCTGTGGCAAAGATATCTCCTGTGAAGGAGACAGCTTACTGAAAGTGCAAAATGTATTTGATGGTTGTCTATTAAGGTAGAGCCAAGGTAGATAAGGAAGGGTAGACAAAGGTATACTGGTAACAACATGAACCAGGAAACACAATGTAAAGGTTGGCTAAAATTATGGCTACACAAAAGGGCATAGGAATGAAATAAATAAATAAATAAATAAATAAATAAATAAGATTCTAACATCACATGGACATTTTCCTTTAAAGCCCTGAGTAGAAAGACACAAGTTTTCTTATATCAGTGATCTCCTTCTAGACTTCCTGTCCAGTCCAAGAGGGTATAAGAGGAACAGCTTTACCCAAATGATGTTTTTAAAGCTAAGAATAGACCACCATAAAATACAGCAAAACATTTAACCAAGAGCTATTTAAAATAATGTCATGCTATACTTTTGGATAGTATCTAGCTTTTCTGTCCCTTTTCTTCCAAACTTACAGAAATTTCACAACAAAGCTTGCTAATTTTTTGCTTTTTTTCTCTTCATATATTTTTACCTGGTCATATAAAGATGAAAGACAAAGTTACAATGTGATTTAAAACAAATTGCAATTTTATTATGTCAACACAAGTGGGTGAAATACACAAATAGCAGAGGCTTGGAAGTTGTTGAAAGTCAGCTGGTATTGCCAAACAGTAAAGAAAGTTATGAGAAACATGATATAATACCTGCAAAAGCTGAAGTTGCATACAAATGAAGAAAGGACCATGAACTTGGAAAATTAAGTAAAATAATAAAATTAGGCAGGCTAAGAATGATTGTACTCTTTCTTTCATTATAAATCTTCCTGCCACCTAATAGTCTGGTTTTAGAGTGAGCACTCACAGAGGATGGCACCATTTCAGAGAGGTGAAATTAATTATTTGTGTGTTCGCTGCAGAAGAAACTGAAGACATTTTCACCACAGAACCTTTTCTTGATGGAAAATGTTTTCTGCAAAAAGCAGTCCTGCTTTACAAACCTTCAAGAGTTCTTCAAACGGGTCGAGTATCTAGATAAGGGTGATCTGAGTAGCACAGGCTGCTTTCGATTCCAAAAGGCTATTGGCAAAGACCCTCACCGACAACATTTAAGGAAAGTAGACAGCCATGGGATGAGTCCTGGCATGGCTAAAGAATGGAACAAAAGACAGGGAACAAGGTAGTAGTAAATGGTCTGTTCTCACAATGGAGGGAGATAATTAATGGAGTTTCCCTGGGACCTGTTTTATTCAACATGTTTACAAGTGATGAGCACTGAGGTGGTAAAGTTTGCTGTTGCTATGAGGCTATTCAAGACAGTAAGGAAAAGAGCAGTCTGTAAAGAACTGCAGAAAGATGAAATTGAGATTTTGGACAATAAAATGGCAGATGAATTCAGTGTGGATAAATACAAAGAGGAAAGGGGGAAAAATGATCCTTGCTTCATAAAGGAAGTAGAGAAAACTGACCATCGCCATGAAGCTCCTCATGTTATGACAGAGTTTCATGAAACTATTAGCTCAGTGCTCAACTGTAGTCAAACAGCAAATCACTGCTAGGCATTTTTAGAAGAGGAACAGAAAGAATAATTATGCCACTACATATATCTATAATTTGCACATACTTCAGATGCAGTACTGCTCACCCTCATCTGAAAAGGAGTAGAATGAAACTGGAAAAGAAATAGAAAATGGCAAGTATGATCAGAGGTGTTGAATGGCCTCCACCTGAGCTGAATTTTTTGTGACAGGGAGCTACAAATTCACAATGGCCATGAACAGACGGACTGTTTATTTTTTCTTCTCTCACATACATAAAATCATCAAATGAAGATAGCAGGATCCAGGAGTGTTTTCATTCTAACCAAAGGGCAGGAAATTATTCTTTTGGCAGCCTCCTCCTTGCCAGTAGATGTTGTGCATGCAGGAACATTACATGGGGAGACTGGAAAAGCAGTTCGGAGAAAAGGATTCCTTTAAGGTTAACTAAGCTGACAAACACAACTAGTTCAATAAATAGGTCTCAAAAAGTTTGAATTTAGCAACACATCAATTTGATGAATGAAAACATAGAGGGAGTTTTATTAAAGCTGTCCTATGTTGATGGAACCTGTTACATGATCCACTGAAATCAAGGTTAGAAAGCTAGTTTATCTTAAGTACACTGCAGAAGGGTAAAAATATTCACATGGTGGCAGTTACAGAATAAGGGGTAATTAATATAAGAATGGGATCAGGACTATGTAGTAGTATTCTGTCATTGAGACCTTATCCTACTATTATGACGAGTGCAATTTAGTCTTTAGAAAGGCTTTTTTTCTTATCAGGCTTAAATCAGGAAGCCTGTAAATTTTTATATTTGTAAGGAACCCAAAAATCTTCAGTAACAGATGATTACCCATCTGCTAACCTTTAAGGAGCAGGAATTGTCACTTTTGGTCACTTCATTATACTTTCCTGGTATGAGTTCTAATGTTTACTACAAGATCAGCTAAATGTATGATACACTACTACTAATCAATTCAAACAGTGCGTCATCTAATAAGCATTTCTCTCACTGTTGTATGTACTTGCTTACACTCATGTGGAATGTAATCTCTCTGGGGCAGCTCTTAGCAAAACAGTAGAGTTGTTAATGCCTAAAACTTATAGGTCCCATATCAGTAATAAGTAAACAAATTTTCTTCTTAACATCTAATCTTCTCAGACAAAGGAACTTGGTGAACAAACTCCTTGTTGGATAAGAATAAAAGAGTCTGATAACATTTAGAATATACTGCAAATCCTTCCTTTTGATAAAGCTTTTCCATTGTGACATCTGTAACAACAACTATTTTTCAAAATTCTACAACATAAACCTGTACTTCAGGAAGATTTCCACATGAAAAAGGAAGAAAAAGAGCAGAGATTTTATGACTGTTATTCCTAATTTAATTGTTGGTGGCTATGTTCAAAATAATGATATAATGCATGTCAAAGTAGAAACAATTGATGGTACAAAGAATGCTATCATAATAACTTGTATGCTACGTTGTGGTGTAATATTAAAGTGGTTCAAGAATAATTTCAGAATGTGAAAAAAATAAAATCATCAAACTTATACATGATATTAACAATTCACCTTTCTATGGCAAGTCATTATTCGTAACTTAGTGGCATTACTGTACCTCTTTCCAGTAAGTGTTAGCAAGAAATTCTGAACATACTACTGGAAGCTAAAAATAAACTTGAATTGTATAGCCATTGCTGAAGTAAACTGTTTACTAAATATCTATTATTACATTATAACACACAATATGACAAACTGCCAGTTTGGCTTACATTACTGTACTTTTAAACAATAATCAAGAGTTGGCAGAGAGCTAGATAAGTGCTCATTTACTGCATTTTGTATAAATCTAAATAAATAAATGTATGGCAGGTTGTCTTAATCAAACTAGTCTTGGCTGATACTGGATTGCTCCTTTTTGTACCATACATTTTTTGGCATATTTTCCAAGTCTAGATTTGAATGTCTGAAATATCATAAACTGAGTCTCATACAGATAATTTTTACTCCATGTGCAAGAAAAACGGTACAAGATCCCAAAGTGAGACGGAGGTGCAGTGAGAAGGGTCGATTATTTTTTATATGCTATAGTATTATAATTTGCACTGGACACTGTTTAAATGATACATCAGGGTGAGGAACACGTACAGCATTCTCCAGATTAAATTAATGTTACAGTATGTCACTTAAATAAATCATTATGTTCATTTGTCTGCAAGCTCTGATCAATGTAAAAAAAAGTCACCTAATATCACTGCAAGCTGTTGTTGCATTCTTCCCTATGAAACATCCCATTTTCTTGTCTTTTTTTTTTATGCAAACCCCAGGTTTTGGGTTGTAGGTAAAATGAATCAGGGTTACAGTAGTATTTCAGATATTACATCAGCCTTTTAACTTTTTACAAGGCCTTTAGAAGTGATCAGATAACTTTGTTACTGTCTTCATCATGTCATTACTGAATCTGAAGGACTGATCCATCTATTAGCATTTAACAAATAGCTAACCTAAGCAAAACCTTAATTTTTACATGAGATATCAATTATTAATGTGCATAACATAAAGAAATGCAAGATGATTACGGTCATAACAACACATTTTATAAGAATCTACAATGCTACAATAAACCTGCAAAAGCCTTAAGAATGTAGAAATAAAAATCAAACTAAGTTTTTATTATGAGAACCTTAGGCTTCAATACAGTATTTCACTTTATTTTGTAATTTAATTATTTTTAATGCAAATAAGACCCAAATGCTATTGCATTCAATAAGTTAAACACTTGACATTTTTACTCCTTAAAATGCAATATTTTATGAAGTCTAGATATTTATTAATTAGTGATTATTAACACCCAGTAAACAACATCATGTCTTGTAAAAACACAATCTTTCTTCACAGCATGAAGCCGAAATCTATTATTCACTGATTCCATATGCTGAAATACACTCAAATGATCACAAATGACCTTAAGCATTAGATAAATGTAAATGAGGACAGGGTAGAAAATGTGCTTTTGATTGATATCTAAAAGACCAGGTTTGAAGTCTTGACAAGGGATGAAATCTGAAATCTTGTACAAAGTAGAGGGCAATTGGAAATCTACAAAATTTAAGCTTCTAGATGGATGTACTGCACAGATCTGAGGTTGCTCACAAGAAGTGTTCAGCACACAGGACCTAAAAGACTTATCCTGGGGCTCATGTAGCCCTTGTCTACTTGGCAGGCAAGTATCGGGATGCACAGATCTCTCTCTAAGTTATATGTACATATGCCCTAATGAAGGCAGAATTTTCCTAAGTGCTCACTTAAAAGAACTTCTTTATGCACTATGGATACATAAGCATAGAATAAATGATGTGAATGATAGCCATTGAAATTGTATTGTTTTAGCCCTCTATGTTAATTAGCTTATTCTGATGGTTTTAGCCCTTTTTCACTTTTATTTTTGTCTCTCTGAGAAGGACTGAGAGCCCTTCTTCTGGAATGAGAATCATTTAAAAAAAAAAAAAGTAAGGAGAAGGAGGAGAAGGAGAAGGAGAAGGAGAAGGAGAAGGAGAAGGAGAAGGAGAAGGAGAAGGAGAAGGAGAAGGAGATTTAGACACATGCAAGAATGCACTATTTCATCTTCAGTAGCCACCTCTGAGCACATTCTTATTCATAACCCTATGCCATAAATACGAAGAGCTGTACAATTTACTTTTTA
This sequence comes from Cygnus atratus, assembly GCF_013377495.2. NCBI lineage: Eukaryota > Metazoa > Chordata > Aves > Anseriformes > Anatidae > Cygnus > Cygnus atratus. The sequence goes on from NC_066364.1 coordinate 93,234,557, forward strand.
AATACTACAAAAGATTAACCCATTTCACATTCTTTGCAGTTTCCAGTCTCTATCACACTTGGAGACCAATAAAATTAATACTTAAATAGCTAACTTCAGTAACATCAATTACAGGGTGTCACAGGAAGGGCTTTGGAGATTATCCAAAACCAAAGTCTCTGGACTTCTACAGTGCTCACCCTCCAAAGCATGCCTTTGGGCTAACTTGGAGACAATGCTCTGGTGCACTTTGAGAAAAACACTGAATGTGGCCCACACTTTAGGACAAAGTAAGAGTAGAGAAGGGGCCCAGCACTGTGCCTGGTTCCCACACTCCCAATTTACCCTCACACAAGCAACACATGATACTGATTATGCACACACGATGCCCAAAAGCCTTTTATGAAGGCTCCAACAACATCTGCCCCAGGAACAAGTGATGTCCGTTGCCACCCTGAATTCTCAGAGAAATTTAGAAATAAAACCTGCCAGTTATTTAGGTACATTTGTTTCAAGCCTCGTATTCAGTAAAATGGGTAATATTGACTCTCAAGCAGCCTAATTTCAATCAGGCACTGAATCACAGTTGAAGAGAAATTCTGTAAATTAAAATAAATAAATAAATTAATTAAAAAGGAGGTTATGTCACCAAGATTAATCATACTTTGTTTGGTAGGATAAAAAGCAATTCAAATATATTTTGAATACTTTCTGTCTTGCATCACGTAACTCATGATAGGTACATACTCTTGCTGTATACATACCTGTGTCAGTGTCGGTAATGTCACATATTCACACTTTTGATTACATTTCACATTTACATTAAATAAACAATTTCATGAGAATTCATAAAACACTTTGGTAGAATCTTACCAGCTTGACACTTTCTGAGCCTTAAATATGCCTGCAGTTTGGTTTCTTGCGATGATGTCACTTACATCTGTAGCATATTTGTTAAGAATTATCCATAAAACTAGAGCAGTATTAAAAATCATCAAAAATACTTTTTTACATCATTAATACCTTCATAATATCTTGCATCTATTTCATCTTTAAACTGTGCTAATAGTCACTCTTTTCAAAAGCATAAATTTTACAACGCTACTCTGGTACATCAGCTGTAAATCTACTCAGCCACTTGCTCTTATTGCCTAACTCTATCAACCGTTCTTTTATTAATGTTTCCATTTACAAAATTGCTAGCGCTGTAGATATAGAGGAAGCCGTAAAAGTTTTCCCATATTTTACATACATTTAAAAATAACTATTATTTACAAATATAAGAATTACTGCCAAGGTGAACAGAAATGTCTTGGCATGCTCACTTAATGTGTAGTTTAGTTTGTGCCGGTTTCAACTGTATCACTAGATCACAGTGCTGAGGTTTCAGAGGCTTATGGTTTTGAGTTCCAGTCCTGCCACAAGGTATGTACTTTTGTTCCTGGCTCTCTCTGGATGAAATCCAGCACACATTGGGAGCACCTTCACCTGTAGGCAAGGGAGTTTCTAGTCCATTTACTTTCTTGAGAACGGTTTGGAAATGCCATAAAGGACAGTACAAAGTTAGAAATGCCTTTTCTTCACCACAGGCACTGTAGCTGTTCCTCAGCCTCATGTCTCAGCTTCTTTCAGTTTGGAAGATCAGGTCATAAATTTAGGTAGCCACACAGGCAGGCCAAAGTAAGGGCTGTTAGTGAAAAGTTTCAAAGGGAGCTGTGCCCAGTAATCTATACCTGGAAAGAAAACCTTCATAACCAATCATTTCTGGGTAGCCATTGGAAAGAAAGGATGTAGCAAGTAACTAAAGAACTATGAAAACATTAACTGGCTTCCGGTGTGAACATGTTTGAACAGTTCACTCTCAGATATCAAAAATTATCATAGAGGGACAAATTTCATAAAGATGACAATGATCATTCATTCTTATTTAAGGTATAGGAAATCTGATGCTAATGAGGAGGATGTTCCTAGGTGCACAGAATATGTCAAATTCTTCTTTGCAAGTGCTCTTCTAAGAAAAATGAACACTAATGTCAGGCTAATTTAAAAAATGACTAATGTATCTTTTTATTTGCCTTGATGAAATCTCATAATGGGCCTTCCTAACACCGTTGACTGTTTAAGATAAGTTATTCTAGAAAAGTCTCTAACCAAACAATGTGAAAGAAAAGACAACTGATATTTTGTGAAGCCAAAGAGTAGAAATGGAATGATAGAGAAGTGGTTTAAATAAATCCCTGTACTTTGGACATGCTTTTAAAATCTTTTCCAAAATAGGCATTGGGAAGTAGTAATAAATGGCCAATACCTGTGAAGCAGAAAGAAGGCATAGATAATTCCAGGAGCAAATCATGATGAAGCAGAAGAAACGGTGTTGATAAATTAGCTACACTGCACTTAAATTATATAACTGGGCAAAACTATTAATAATTGTTGTAACCACGTTAACATTAGCTTTTTAAAATAATTTATAAGCCCACGTCTTCAGGCATTCTGGCTGAACATGACCTTTCTAACCTATATTTCCCAGGACTGTTGAAAGATCCATACACTATATTTTAATGGCCATTATAGTGCACCGCAACCATGTTTTGTATTATTGATGCTTTCGGACAGCAGTGCAAGTCACTATTGCATGGTGTGAAACAGAGCTAAGGCAGAAGGTACACAGCCTCTCTGAAATAGGAGACAATTTTTTAGTAAAAATGAACCGCATCCTTGGATTTGGAAGTATCTGAGTATAGATGCTTCCAGTGTTCTAGAGAAATAGGAGTTGATGTCCACGGTTAAATTTGTTGTAGAAATGGCCTAACCTGGAAAACTTGTATCTTGATGAATATCACCCAAAATTTCAAAGAGGGGTGAATCTGATAATTTTGTGTACATAAATCTTCAATATTTAATGGAAATATCTACGTTTTTCTTTTTTAATACTATCTTCATTTAAATGATCATGAAGGAAGTTAGATAAAACATACTAAGTCAACAATAAAGTTTTCAATGAAACAAGACCATCCATCTTTATTTCATTGATTTTGCAACATGAATGATCTGCTAATTGATTAAAATCTATGATAAGCAAAAGCAGTGCATTAGAATGAAATCTTTTAAATGGATTAGTAACTTAAAGAATAATATCCACTTAAAAACCTCCATAAACCCCATGCATAAGAGCACCGATTAATATAAAATATAGCTATGTGTTTCACAGTGAAGTGGTTAAAATCACAACAATGGTTTTAAATTAACATGTTCATCAATTGTTTTAGCTTGTAATATTTCAATAACATATCCTAATAAACATATTCACAACATACATAGTCAATATTTCACGTGCCAGTATGAAATGAAGAATAATGTGAAAAATGTCAAAAACTAAAAGAAAAATCAAATCCTCGAAAGCTTGAGACTTCACAAAGCAAGGCTGTTAGTTATGCTCACTGAATAGCGATAACAACAAAAACAACAATAATTATGATGATGATGATAATACAAAGGCAGATTCTCAGATGCAATGCACTATTGCCAGGTCGATTTTCAATTACATTTCACTGATGTATTCATTTGTTTCTTAATGTGCTCATCTTGCCCATTAAGAATAATTAGCAGGCTTGCTTGGTGATTTCCTGGCTTCTGACAGTGATTTTTTTCTTTTTTGTTGACAACCACTTTTACTTTTTGGAAAGTAATTTTTGGATATTATAGTATGACTGGCATGTAATTTAAGCTTCCTAAGAAATTTAAAGGGAAGATGTAAACAGTAATTTTTAAACAAGATTATTTTAATGTATAATACCTACATAAAAAGCACAATACTAAGCATTCACTGTTCCTGAAAAGCAGAATCTAGACAAGAAAACAGTATTTTATCCCACAGTAATTTAATTTGGCACACTAAACAATTAAAAAATATCACCAGCAATAATAAAAATTAGCAGAAATGCATCATGTGTAGTGTGCGCCACTTGAAGTCAGTTACGCTAAAAATTCTTACTGATTTCTGTGAGTCTGGTGTGACTAAAACAGACCTAAATTTAGCCTAAACTTCTGTTCTAGCTGGTCACTATACAAAAGAATGCAAAAGAAAATTACCATTAAACAGATCATAAAATTACTACTGAAGTCCATGAAACACATAAAATGCAACATAAATTTTATTATGTGTGCTTTTAAGAATACATTCCACCTACACTGTAAAGTTCTTAGTCTGCTGCACTTTGGCACCCTGCTAATATTAAGCCCATTGTAAAATCCAACACAATAAAAGCACTTTGAATGCTGAGCCTTCAGAGAACCAAATGTTAAAAAAGAAAAATAAATTCCTGTTAGAGCCTTCTACCAATCACTCCTCTGAAGGGGATTCACTGAGTGAATACAGATGAAGACTTCTTGCAAGACTTTCAGAAATAAAAAATATTTTACAACATATTGTGGAAAACTAAGGTGTGCTAATTAGAATATATTAACGTATCTTTTTCAGAAATTAAAGCACTTTAGTTTAATTCCAAAGACTGGATGAATATTTATAGTGCTCACTGATTTTCTTTACCATGGAAGACATCTAAATCACAAAAAAAGTTCAGGTATGTTTGTGGAATCTGCTATGCAAGGTATGTGCAGACTTGATGATTACTGAGCTTACCTGAAGCTTTCTGTGTGTAAAATAACCTTTTGTTAAATAACTATGCTTTCATAAAACATCTGTTTGTTTTGTTAAGCTAGTTTTGAAACACTTTTCTTCCCCTACATTTTTTATCTTCATAATGACATATAAGAACGACAGGGAGAGGAGATGCTGTATAAAATGCACAGAATAATCAGTACTTCCTCCTCAGCCCATGAGCATAATCAGCTATATTTTAGCAAAATAGGAATCCTTGGAACACAGCTAAGAACTTGTATTTTCAAGAAAAAGGAAACTTTGATTAGGCTTCCTTCAAGATTTAAAAGATATGATTGGCTATTTTTTTCCATGAACTTGTGAAAGTGTAAGCAATTATAGTTGTCTGTTACCTCTGAGTGTTTGGAGGTAGTAGCAAACACAATAATGCACCATTTCACTGTTATGTCTCCTGATTTAACAGTCATAAGCGATTGCCATTTTCCTAATCCACAACATCGTTTAACTTTTTTTTTCATTATGTTAGCCTTCAAGTACATAAAAAAACTCAAATCTAAACAATTTTGATGATGGTGGGGCCAAAACCTGAAAAAATAGGCTGGCTTAACATGCAAATGGAAATATTACCAAGAACAAAAGCAAATAGATATCTTCCATTTTTTTCCTCTCAATTTCTAAGGGCTATTAATATTCTCTATCTGTTCTTGTTCTGTGCTGATATTTAATGTGGCCACAAATTATGCTCACTCATTCTCTTGCTTAGCCAAAGTACAGTTCAATTTTCTGAACTATGTGTTCATACTAGGAGGGCATAATAGCAATTTATTCTAATAAAATAATGTAAGAAATATAGTAAAATATTTTTTACAAGGGACAGAGGAGTTTTGTAATCTTCCTTTCATCGAGAGAAATAATGACAAATTGATAATTGTTTAAGCACACTAAATGGATAATTGGTAGGCAGTTATAACTTTGTAGCAATAATGAAACTATGCATTTCAAAATACACTATGACAATATACAAATACTATGCATTTTTAAGAGGTGAATATCTGAAAGAAAAAAAGAAAGAAAGAAAGAAAGAAAGAAAGAAACCACACCCACAAACCTAGTTTCTTTTGCAAAATGACTATGGGAAGGGGAGCTAATGATTTGATTCACTGCTATACCTCCTGTAACGTCCAGCTTACACACAAGGAATCTTTCAGCACTCAACCATAAGGCAAATATTTGCTACTGTACTTGCTCTATACCAACATGTATATTTTTAATTAAAGAAGAAAATGTGGAATTTATTATGGGGGAAGCTGCAGCTCTGTTGAAGATATTTTGCATCTATTTTTTAATTACTTATGTGGGGACTTTTTCTTAATATACCCCATGCCGTCTGTCTTTATATCGATTGTTACTCAGCTAGTAAAAAGGAACGAACACAACAAACCAGTTTTCTATCTGAATAAGGATACTTTTGATGGCCTTTTCATTTCCATCAGTTAACAGAACTTCTTTGACATCTGCAGAAATAGCAACCTGAAAAAAAGAGCACAGCAAACAATGAGCAAATATGCTTGTCTGTGTGGAAGTGAAGACAGGAGTGACAAGCCTTCAGTATCATGCTTCCTCACCTATTTCTCTGTAACAATCTTCAATCTTTTTTCATTTTATGTCTGCATTATTTTAATCATTCAATCAAATCAGTCAATACTTTTATCATTCCATTTGCGGGAGCCTCTATCTTGCTATCATTCTGTTCCGTAATTGCATTGTGACAGCGGATGATGGTATTCTGAGAGGCTTTCATTTGCGGGCTTCTGTTTATCTAGTAGAGCCATCATACAAGGCTGTCACTCTGCCTTTCAGCTTGCTTCTGTCTGACTGCCTGATGCCCTTCATATAACTTTGCATTGCAGGCAGATGGCTTTGTAAGGGTAATTTTTTTGTGAGCTTTGACATGCTCGCACATTGGGCTGTAACCTCGACACATTGTATAAGAGCGACAGGTTTGTCAAATGCCAATCAGTGTAACAATATGCTTTTATTTGTAGAGACATAAAAACTTGTCTAATGCACTGCACTGCTACATAATATCTCCTGAATACATGACTCAGAACCCAGAGAATGGTGAACGACTCTCCTGAATGGCCAATCTAATTCAAAAGAATCTAATTACCGAGAGCTCTGGATCATGTTTGTTGGTGTAATAATGCAGGCAAAACATTAGCAGCTATATCATGGTGCTCCAACTGTGATTCGCCAGGCTATTCCTGTATCTTAGCAAATGGGACTATAATCTGAAAAAAAAAATGCTTCAGCTATGGCAATGAAAGACAGACCGTACGTGGCCTGGAATGTCACAACAAGAGATATTGACTACACGGAGGTAAAATGTTTCTGCTCATCGAGGCAACCATAAAATCAATATGATACGAAAGCAAGTCAATCTAGAAGGTCTCTCAAGACTCTGCAGCTTGACCGCAGCTGAGGCTGTTGACAGTTCTCTGACCCAGCAGTTGGAGGCACTGGAACATTTTTCCTTTTGTTTCTCCCTCTGAATGGGGTTGGAATTGAGAAAAGACCTACCATGAGCCCAGCCAAGCATGTCATGCCACCCCCTAGCTCACACACAGCAAGGTCCCTGAAAGAGAGAAAGGAAATGGTAGAACCCATACAAATTAGATGAAAATGGTCAGAGAGACATATATGTTACAAGAACAAATTGCCATCTGCAGTAAGAACGGAGCTACCAGGAAGTTGTAGAGACATGACTAGGCTACCTCATGTCGTTTTGCGTTTTAAAAATAATTATGAAATAGAAAAGTCACAAAGCAGGCAAATCAGTGGGGGTTCCCTCATTAGTGTTCAGTGCAACATTACCACCGCTGAGCTGAAAAATCTGAGAAGGTTCCCTTTTTTCCCTTGTCAATGGCTCTGTCTTTTAGAACTAAACTAGCTAGAGTAGCGAAAGATAATTGTTAGGAAAGGATAACAATGTTAATCCACATTCATTCTTGCAAAAACAGTTAGGGAAGTAAATGGAGAAATGAATATTATTTATATATCACTCTATATAGTTATGCCTGAAAGCCTTTTGGTATTAAAAAAAAGAGAAATTCTAAAACACACCATATACCACAAAACAATTACCCACGAAGAAATCCGATCCTTCAATTAGCACTTAAAACCGCAAGTGACCTACAAACAATACTGTTATGAACAACGATGGGAACTGCAAACAGTTAAGCCACAGAAAACTAAATGAAGTTAGTGTCAAGAGTCTAAGCTGAGTCCAAGCGTAGGGTTGAATACCTGGTCTAAAAGGTTGCTTTTAGCTCAGACCGCAGAGTGCGGTTATTAAGACGTGCAAGTGAAATATAATTTGGTGCAGAGAGCGTGCCGGATGGGGGCTTGCAGGGGGAGCCATAAAGAATGTTCTCCACAGCCACCGCCTGCCCCGGGAGGGGAGGAGGGAGGGATGCTGACTGAGCGCTGAAACCGCGTGAAGCAGCATTTAGGGCAAGGCAGAGTCTCAGTTCAGGAGCACAGCGGCTTTAGAGCTAAATCTATGGCAACTGGTACAGCTGCCAGAAGCATTTCCATTGAAGTATTTTTGACAGGCAGAAAGTGGAATTTCAGCTAAGCAGATTTTTTGGTGCACCTTTTCTTCTGACCTAAAACACCAATGTTTTTAAACCTACTTTTGTGCGAAAGTATTATTTCACCACTTACCCTACATTGGGCATCTCAGATGCCATCTCAGTGTGCATATACAGATGTTGATATTTTGTTCACTGAGGCCACTGGGCTAGGCTGTATGACAATAAACTAATGCTCACTGTCTGGATAGTATACATTTATTTTCCTAAGACTCTGCAAATTTCCTTTACAAAAAGTCTATTTGTCCTGTTTAATGGAAATGGGGAGAAGGTAGTTTGGAGGAACAAGCTTTATCTAAACCCAATGAGAATTAAAAATAGATTGTGGGAAATCTGCAGCTTGTGGTTTATATAGAATGATTCTAAGTTTCTCCTCACATAAATTTTGATTTTTCCTAACCATACTTTATGCATTTTTTATTTACATACATAAAGTTATGTTACAGGATTTTAGGAGGCACTTGTCATATTTATCAAAATAAACGCAGAAAGTATCCAGTGTGGGATTTTTGGTGCATTTTGAACCAAATCTATATGTATGTAATATATGTATGACTCTATGTATATATATATATACACACACACGCATATTTACACATATAAATAACTTATTCTAGTGCAAAGTTCCTATGTTGCCAATATTTAGTGACATTTACCAATGAGAATTAAAACAAGAAACTCTGCTCTGGGTGTGCTGTTGAGAGGGCAGAATCCTGAGGACTCAGGAGGTGAAACTGCCCATTTCCCCCATGGAAGTTTGACTGATCACCGTCTCTGAGTAACCAGGTTTGGATACCCAAACACACTTTAGTGACCACCACCAGGAGTTTTGCTGCGAAGAGCCTCTGAAGGCAAGTAGAGTGTATAAGCAGCTATGTGTGCCAGGATGCTAAAGCACTACAGGGATAGTTAATATAGCAGCAAAGAGGTGCCTTAGCTGCCTCTCTGATGGGGTGTGCTTTATTCATGTGGCTGGTGGAGCAGAAATAAGGCTGTATAGACCAGAGCATGCTTTAGTGCTAAGCCTTTGGATTCAGATAGGAGTCAGCAAGCTGCAGGAATTGTCTCAGGTTTGGTGCGAGGGGCACCAGTTTACAGACTGAAGCTCCTAGGTCTTCCTTATTCTCCCAACACCATATGTACACAGAGAGAGAGATTTTTTATACTCCAGCGTGGTTTACTTAGTATTAGCCCTGTAGCCTTGCTCAGAACACAATTTATACCTGCAAATGCAGTGTTGCTACAGCTTTTCTTATGCCCCATTCATCCACCTGGACAATGAAACTTCAAGGATTTCCAAGCACAAGGCTCTGTATACTCAAGGAGGAGGAGACAGGATGCAGGGATAGATTTTATCTTTCAGCATTCCTATTGGATGCTTGATACCTGTCTTCTATGAGTTTAGAAAATATGTGGGAAAAAAAAACAAAAACACAACAAACACATACAAGTGCAGTATGTCTCAATATGTTTCATAAAGCTTAAATATAGGTGCAAATTCCTCCACCACTGTATGCAGGGATTATTATGTACTCTATTAGGAAATATTTTTCTTCCTTTTGCAACAGATGTCAGTTTAAAGAATGTCTTTTATTTTTCCTGACCTTCACAATCAGTACTGATCGATTGGAGCTTCACTTTTGTTTCCCAAAAATCAAAGTGAAATAAAACGCCTTGAGTGGAAATCAAAAGTCTTTGACATATAGCAGAAAGCTTGCTGTGCAATATTAGTACCCAAAGGCAGCTCAGAATTCTTTGTTAAGAGCAACATGCTTTCACCTTGAACATTTTAAATTTAATCTGAAGGTTTAAATCATAGCAATCTTTACCATGCAGATACAATAAAACTAATAGATTGGAAAATATCTTTTTATGTTCAACTCTGTACCTGAATATTTCATTGTGCTTTAGGCAGTAGTACGCCAGTACTTCTTCAGCTGGCCAGAGACCTATAAGACAAAAAATATTCACATTCTTAGAAAAGATATTTTTTTTTGGTCTAAAATATTTTTGAATATGCATTATCATTTGCAGACCTCAGCCAACTGTTTCATTTTTAAAACTTGCCACAATACCATGGAATAAAGAAACAAATATGACTTCTAATGGCAGATTTCTGATTCTAAGCTTTGGAGCTGAGTATTTCATAGATTTCATCCTGATACACCCATGCACATAAGCATGCACATATGCATATATATACTATTGTCAAGACTTTAAACATTACACATAATTTAATTCTAAAAAACTTCTGACATCAGAGCATCCACATGAACATCAATCTGTCTTCTTCAGGCCAGATTCAAGGTCCACCTTGCCTTGTAGCCTGTCTCTAACAGTGGAAAAGAGCCCCCTCCTTTTCCACTTGTTGACTTCTGTAGTCATTTCATTTCTTCCCTGTTCCTTTTTATTTAGCTCCTTTTCTCAGGAGGCCTCTTAGCTTTTGTTAGGTCAGCTATCACTCTGACCCTAAGGAGCACTGATCAGCGGCACATGCTAAGGATGAGAACATGATGAAGGCAATAACACAGCATAATTTCTAGTCATCTCTCCTCTCCTCAGCAGCAGCTTCTTGAGCTACAACTCATAAATTCTTTTTTAACGTCACCAAAGTATTTTCTGTTTGTTCTTTAGACTTAAGCAAACTTTTATAGCTACAATGTCCTGTGGCAGAAATCACCACAGTTTTACTGTGCTGTATAAAGAAGCATCTCCTCTCTCGTTTTATACTTGCCTCTCTGTCATTTCCATTTGACACTCAAGTTCTCATATGGGAACAGACAGAGCAATCATGCTTTTTTCACCTATGCCATATTATCCATGACTTTAAGAACTTCCATCATAAAACTTATGCTTGTCATTGCCAACCCTGGCAAATATTTTGAGGCATCCTTGCAAATTTACATCTTCAATAACATTTACTCATGAAACTCACTGCCACATCAGACCAGTTTCCCACCCAACTTGAACAACCTAACTGAAGCACTGCAGCCCATGGAGAGGGCAGTGCAGTCCTGCGGGGCTCAAATGCTCTCCTGCAGGCATCTGTCCCCATCGCTGGAGGAGCCTGGGGAAAAGACACTCGTATTCAGGCACTTGAGATAGGTTCCCAAAGTTAAGGGAGGATGAATCAAAGGCATATGCAGCCAAATTACAGTTGTATGTGTTTTCCATCTGTTGTTGCTTAGCAATGAAAAAATATGTGTACGTGTCTACCCACAGGTCAAAACTAGGGTTAGCTTCCCCCCATCATACATAGCATTATAAGCAATATGACAGAAGCCTGACTTAATATTATAAACTGTAGACACTTCAGTGGTTTCAGTAAACTTAAAAACAGACATTTGGGAGCATCCTTTAGATGTTTCTGGACAGGTAAATTGAATTCCATGCAGTTTAGTATCTTTAGACTATTTTTTATAATTGTTTCTTCTCCAGAGACTTTAAAAATGTCATATCATATTTAAGAGAAGCAGAATTTGGGGAGAAAAACTGTCTTATTTTTAAATCACTTACAGCCTGATTGTAACCCTTAAATATGTAATTCTTCCTGTCCATCTAGTAAGTACTCTGAACAACCCTTACTCACAGTGATGAATGATGAAAATTTACGAATATGTTGTCTGCATGCAGGTGAAGCAAAAGCCTAGAAAGGATTTGGCCAAAACTTTGCATAAAACTTTTGTATGACAGAGATCTTAAAGGTAAAAACAAAAACAAATGAACAAACAAAACAATAATAATAATAAAAAGCAACAGAGTGATGATTCTTACATATGACAAAACCACTAAAGCACTACTGTTATTTGTCCTGTTCACTCCCAGTTAGGTTGATTAGGTTTTTGCAAATGTGCTATTTTGTTCAGATTGCTAAGGGTTAAAATAAAATATTCACACACGATTACCCATTCTTCAGTGAAACATACACTAAGAATTGTACAGGATTTTCCATCTCCCTTTTGAGTATTTCAAGGCTTTTGAGCACTGAAATATGTTAAAATGACAGATTTTGCAATAAGTATAATAACTGTTTAAATATTTTCGTGTGTGATATAAAGAATGTTTCAGTTTGCAGTGACTGGTGTATACTCAAGCAATAAAAGTGTTGTGTTTTTTTTTAATATTTACTAAAGACATGGTTAATTTAATACCATCTATAATACTTCACATCTCACATTACACACACACACACACATTTAAAAAAAAAATCACTAAAAAACTAAACTCTTTTATAGCAAACTTCTAGCCTGAGTAGATTTTAAAAACACTTGTCAATTGCAGCAAAATCCTTCAACATCTGAGTTTTCAGTACCCACAGCCAAATGTCTCTCACTTTTCTATGGTTATTATTGAAAGGACACTTTGAATGGTGCCGCTAAATCTTTTATGAGGGGTCACTGTTCTTACCCCTGCTACCATTAAAATGTTGATACCAGCTGAAACTGCAGGTATATCGGATAGCTCTGTGCTGAGAGACGGGTAGAGCACCTTTGGAAAGACAAGGCTTTTCTTTAGGCAGATGCTGGTGACGTACATGACTCTTCTCCCCTCTCCATAGGAAAGAAGGTATCACCTCAGCTATGATACGAGTGGCTGGCAGCTAAAGGAGCAGGAGTCAGAAGGTCTTTCACAAGCACAGATCTCAAGTGGGGAAGCACACAGAGCTTACAGCTAAGCCAAGATGCCAGCAGCAAGAATACCTGCGTTAATTTTAGTAAAAGGAAAAGCTCCTCTTGCTTGAACAGGTAGGTAAGCCTCTTTGCCTTCAAAACAGGGATAAGCTTAAAGATGCATGTGGAGGAGTTTGCATGCTGTCCTCTTCCCCTGCACTCTGACCTACATTTTACCAACACAATGACCTACATTTTGAAGTATAAGATAGTTCTGCTTCTGTTGAAAAATGCTCAGCTCTCATGCAGAAATGCAGCAATTTCTATGAGTTAACAACTACCGCGAAGTTTTAAAAGCATAATTTATTTTCTGCAAACATATACAGATATGTATATATGTATTGTTTCCTGTGAAAATGTCATATAATAAATATGATCTTAATAATAACATACTACAATTCTTTGATATTCAAAATAAAATTGTTCATATTTTGAACTGTGAATTTGATTATAAATACACAACATCAGATGGGTACCTATTTGCATGTGCAATTACTTACACACAATGGTCAATTATTTACACATGTATAGGCAAAAGAATATCAAAAGGCCCCCAAATGACATTTGTATCTAAAAGGCTATAAATATACTAAAAGACCTAGACAGCAGGGCTACATATCTCACTCTAAACGGAAACAGAGCAAACCAAGAGTTTCAGTTTGCAAAAATAAATACTTCACAAAATTTGCTGGAGGTTTTAAAAATCTTTACCATAATGTTATCTATGATGTGAAAACAGAGAAGAGTTGCCACAAAGCATTGGAATATTTATTGAAACAAAAAATCTAAGTTGTGCTGGAATTTAAAAGACAGCCTCAAGAAGGACTGTGATGTGGCATGTCTGAAGATACAGGAGAGAGTGCTCACAGAACAATGCCTTCCAGCATTTCATGTCTCAGCAGGTATCCTTTTACCATTAGGATGGAGTAGGAGATCCAGTGCTCCATGAAGTGCATTACTATTCCATTTATAAATGTGCCATAAAACCAATGATGTCTACTTCCAGACAGCTTCATGATACTTACTATGGTGGTAATGTTAGAAAAACATCATCCCTAAATAAGTTAGTGTGATGAAATATTATATATGCAGAAACAAAATGCAGGCATTTCTATAGGACTTAACACCATATCATAACATCTCACCACAATAATGGAGTCTACCTCACAAAAACTTGATGACATTACGAATTTCCAACCCCTGCACATTAGGAACCACTCCACGAGACAGAGGCAGAATAAGCTACTTAAGCACACCAAATGAAATTATAGGAAGGCCAAGGATAAAGGTCATTCAAAGAAGGCCTTGGTCATTCAAAATCCTTGAGGTATGATTTAAGCAAAAAAAACAAGCAAACAAAACAAACAAACAACAAAAAAAAACCACACCCAACCTTTTCCTACAGAGGAAAAACACTAAAATAAAAATGGCACAATAATGCTAAGAACACATAAATCGGGTTCATCTGCTTTAGCATGGCACAACAGTTCTTTAAAGCAACCTTTGACTCACGTGGACTATATCATGTGTAGACTGCTTCTACGGATATTTTGTTGTAATCATCAGGTGGAGCATCACTGCTTAACAGTTACAAAAATTCTGTTTTTTTTCTGTGTGTGCTATTCAGTCTACTACTACTTTATAGATGGTGAATTATGTGTGACATAACAGAAAATTTTATACTGAAAATAAATTATCAAATATTAAACAACAACAACAACAAAATTACTGTTTCTCCTCCGTGGCTTTTAATGTAAATTTTAAAGAATGACACCATATATTTGAATAACAAATACTGAGATCTTATGTAAAGTTGTTAAAGAATGGCATGTTATTAAAAATTTTCAGCACTGATATAGTGCTGAGAATTTTGAGACATTGTCTTTTTAATGAAGACTTTTGATTTTGGAGCCATTAGGTATCTGCACTGCTTCACAGGTACAAAGAAGTCACAGTAGCTGCTGATTACTTTAATTGGCATAGCACGAGATTAGTGCAACTCTGCTCTACTGTCTGCCACTGCTATACACAGCAAACAAAGGCACGACTGGAGGTGACAGGTGAACTATCCCTTGAAGCTCTGAGTAGAAGGTATAAAGCTGTCCTACAAATGCTTCACTTATGCTAGGAGATTAACAAGTTTCTTTCCAAGCCAGGCCAAATGGCAAGTTTTCTTTGTCACTTTTTCCTAGCACTTCACATGGCCACATGTACAGATGTCTGATCTCAAAACATTTTTTTATCAAAGTTTATCTTCTATTTGCACTATCAAGCTATGTAACATCTTCCTATTCACTTGAAATTTCAAGTAAATCTCAACCCTTAAGTGCAAAAGCAGTTTACATTTGAAAAGTCAACCTTTTTCCCCAGTTGAATATACTTAAAAAAATCTTTCTTTCTCAATTGTCCTGATTGTGGACTACATGAAATCATCTTATTTGCTCTAATGTTCATCAAATCAGGAGAAAAAATAAAATCAAAAGCATTATGGGCAAAGAGATTAATAACATCTCAACAGAAGTAGCACCAATCTTACTGAACAATGAAGAATTGTCTTCTGACCTTAAGGAGAGTATTAATTATCCTTCATGACCAAGATACATTGTTTGTGGAAAGCAGAAACTCGCACTGTATCACAGATACGACCTTAATTTTACAGTACGAAAACTTATTTTCTACTGATTATGTCTCATGTTTATATCACAAGAGAACGTAAGTCTGATGATTTCACTCTGGTTAGTTTTTGTGTGCATCACCACCACCAAGCACAGCAAGAAGTATGGTACACCTGCTGGAGGTCTTGGATAAGTGAGAGAGCAGGTGAATCATGGTTCAACAGCACAGTAATTTGAAGAAAATTTCAAAACAAGGCTCCAACCAATATGAGCCCTTCTATTAATGGAGCACTAAAATTCACTTCCAAGTGGAAGAAAAAGTATGAAGTTCTGGATAGTACAATTCAAGTGTAAAAGTGGGTGCACATCATATGTCTGCCAAATCTACCTTGTTAGAAACATAAAGCATGATTGTCCTAATTTGGGTAATTGTTTGAGTAAAGACTACTTGTAATTAATTGTACTGCTGTAGTTAGTTATGATGCATGGCTAGCTCTCATAAATACATCTAGCTCTCAACTTTCATCAAACTCCATGCCTCAAATCCCTTATCAATGTAATTTTATCATCAGAAACGCTGCTTAGTATAGACAGAAAGTAAAGGATTTATTTTCATTCACTTAGCATGTAAAACCTGACACAGATGAAAGGATAATCATCAGTCCAGGTTACCTAAGATCCCACCTAAGGTTTTTTGAGTCTAAAAAACACAAACATACATAACAAGGCACTATTACCATAAGTATTCAACTTTTTAGCTGCCAAAAAAAGTATAGAAGACTGAAAACCTTCCATAGAAAATGGCTTTCATACTAATATAATGACAAGAATCTGGTCACTTTAGTAAAAAATAAATAAATTAAGAAATGAAGTGAATTAATAAGTGAGGACAAAATAAAAACACCAACACTTAAAGTTGTCATTGTGTCTGCAGTACAGTGAAACCCCATTTTCAAACTTCTATCCTCATGTTTAAGTTTACACCAATCTACAGCACAGGCAGATAAAAGAAGGGTCATCTTCACCAAATTGCTTGCACATGGTGTGCATATAATTATAAAACAATTTTCCAATAGAGGTCAAAACTCAGTTTGGGAGCAGATTTTCAAAAGGAGAACAGTCACAGAGCACTGTTTCCTTCTGGATGCCTGGCCACTTCAAGTGTCAGTGTAAGAGCTAACCTGTTCTGAAAGTCCAATTGTCTAATCTGAAACTCTGAATGCATTCTGAAATGTATCCAGAATGTATTCGCAAGTGAGAAACGTCATCTATAAATATGTACAGTGCAAAGAAAAGGAAAGTATTTAATCGCCTTAGCAGTGGTACCTAACACCTGAGCCTTACTGCACCTGACTCTAGCATATGGCAAACCACCTTTCAAGTCCAGTGAAGAAGAACAACTTGTGTCAGGGAGAATGCCTAGCTTACTTTTCAACAGCAGGATTGCTGTAAGTGAGTTTCAATATGTACAAGAACACTAGAAAAAAATAGAAGATAAAGAGAGAAATACGTCTCACTGTTCTTCTCTATGCACATATATTTTATAGAAACTCTTGTCTCTCTTTCAATCTAAAACAGAATTTATGATATTCAGATCATTGGAAAATATGTATAAGCACCGGCTGAGATCTTCAGCCTAGGCGAAATGGCCTCAGTGCTCTATCTCTCACTTTCATTCTCATTATTATTCATGACTAGGAGGAAAACATGATGGTTTGCAATCTGCAAATTTCTTTTAGAGCACAAACTTAAGAGGCTCGGTGGAACTGATGTGGAAATACAGTAAGAAGTCAAAGCTGTAAATGTACACATATCTCTTCCAAAAGAAAAATCATCAAACTGTACAAATCTACTTGTATGATTGTCTTTGGCATCCTTTTTTTTCAAATGAATGAATTTGATTGTGTTGTGTGTGTTTTACCTAGTTTTCAAATAGTTATTAAAAATTAAACAACACTGGAACAAACCTTTTGTGATTATAGCCTTCATTCTCCTGCAAAAAAAAGGATCTATAAATTTATGTACCATTGTAGATGTAAATTACAAAATTTTATATTCAACTATATTAAAACATCTATTCCAAAAATGATTACCAGTTGTGAAAAGCAGACAGGCTTATCACTTGCTGTCAGTTGTTCATGTCTAGTTAAGCAATAATGTGCTAAAACTGCTCTTTTGTTTTGTGTAAGAATTTTGGCAATAGAAGAAATGAACACTCGTTTAATAAAAACTCAGGCTGCTTTTTGCTTTGATGGAGGAAGCAGCTGCCTGTTTTCATTTGCTGCAGAGCAGCAAAACCCATCAATATAATAAGCAGCTTAGATGCATCCATCCACAGCATCTGTAAGGATATAGGGCTATTCGCTCAAAACCAATCCTTGCTTTAATTTTAACAAAGATGTGTCTGACATATTTGAAAATGCATTATAATAGGGTTTTGAAATACTAGCATTTTCTCTTTTCTTTTTAAATACTTTTCACAGATTTTGAAAGGCAAATATACATATTGGAATGATAAAAATGATAAAACAAATATTGCTATAGCAAACAAAAGAACTAGCCTAAAAATGCAAAGACGGAACACTAAGAGATGACTTCAGGTTCCTGGACTCTCCTCTCCCTTGAAAATATAGAAAACCAGTATTTTAATATTTTCAATGAAGAGTTTGTTCACAATAACCAAGAGCAGAGAAAGATACTAGAAACAAGTATCACAGAAAAAACCTGCAGAGATACAACTGTATTTCCTGAGCTACACTTTTCCTTCCATCATGTTTTGTTAAAAGTAGATATATCAATATTAATGCTTATTTCTAAAGATAGTTATCAAACTGTTTTCTATTCTTGCCTGAAAGAAATATGATTTTAACTAAATTTCAGTGGCGTGAGTTTGTCCCAAGTGAAAACTCCTAATTGCAATAAAGAAAATTTTAATTAGAAATAGTTATAGGATTTTCATATGCAATTATGAAAACAGGAAGAGAAAGATAAAAGAACATCTGAGATCTAAACCATAAAACTCTATTTTCATACTAAAAACGTGATATGGCACATTTATATTATTAAAAAATCTTAAGACATTATTATTTTAGTGCTGTTCTGCTTTCTAAGACCTTTCTAAGCTGAGCTTTTAGATGATTTGCACATTAACTGAGAAGTCAGATAATTCTTAATCCTCCTCTTTTTCAGATCCAATAATGGATAAGGGAGCATCTTAGCATGATCAACTAGCAATCTGCCTACCCTGAGTGGTAGTACACCTGAATTTAGGATTAGTCACTGGGTTTTCATAATATCTGATTTGAATGAGCACTCATTTTGGGAAGTGTAGAAAAAGAATATTCAATGATATTTGAACTGTACCACTTAAATATGTAGAAACCATTTTTGAGTACATGCATATTTATTTGCTTCAAAACAAAAAGCTATATAGAAAAGATTTTAAAGAATTGTGCCCAGATAAATAATAATTGGATATTTCAATTAAATAACTGCTTTTATTATCAGTATTCACAATGTCTTATCAATATAATCTACATTATCTCAACTGTAATCTTGTACCCCTATCTAGTCAATTAACTTCAATATACAAATTTCACTTTTGTCTATAGATGAAGTGAGCAAATTTTTTTTCCCTTTTTTCTTTTTCTTTTTTTTTTAATTTTTAATGTTATATCATGATTGTAGAGAGCAACAACCTGTAGATTAACCCTGGTTACTAATACTGCTTACCTTTCTCAAGTATTTGATACCGAACATGGAAGTTTGCGTAACTGACCTATGTATTCTTCTGGAATGCTCAATATAAATAATTTAAAGTGGAACTGGGGGGGGGTCGGGAGTGGTGCCTGAATGTTGGACTTCTTGTATTTGTGAGGGTTTTTCATTTTAATTTTTATTTTCATCAAATTAAATAAACAAAAATGATACCTTTGTGATCCTAGTAGCTTCTGATTTATTATGTTTCTCCTTTATTTAACTGTGCCATCCTACATAGTTTACCAAACCACTAGCAAAGCATCTGCTCTGTGCTGCCAGGAGTTACTAATTGTGTGCAAGCAGAGATAATAACTGTGTGCAGGGTTCAGTGTGAAGGCTTTAGACCATTTCTATCAAAACAATATATCTCAGTACTTGGAACTTCATATACTGGCAACTATATATATACACGTCACATATTCTTAAAAGAAATCACTAAATCACAAGTGTCAATGAGCCTTGATTTTTTTCTCTGGGGATATCTTCAAGTGGCCCTAAGTGCAATTTTCCAAAGCCTATGCTATTGATAACCATCCTATGTTAGGTGTCTGTAAACCTTGTTAACATCTCGTACATAGGATTTGGTTGGTAAAGAGCTCTTTGCTTGAGATCACTGTACAAGGATGAACCACTTTCTAACATCTCACCTATCTATAGACCCACATGCATCTATGTTCCATATGAATTCACACTTAAGAGCTGAAGCAAATGTTAACATTTATAATGAGGCAAAATATATGAAGTTTTTCTGAAAGGCCAAATAAACACAAATATCCTTACAGATCCTTCCAGGTCAGGTTCAACATAGATATACAGGGCATCACAAGAGAACTTACATTGCTCTTGCTTATGGCTGTTTTTTGCCTGAATACGTTTCAATAGCCAACACTGTTGATTTGACACTTTTCATTATGTATTTTTCATTTATGTATTAAACTATGACCTAACTGACCACATTCTTATTTCACGAGGTATGCAGTAGGGCAGTACAGGTGCTCCAAGAATTTAGCTGAAAAACATTGTAGAGCTGTATAAACACCTATTTCTTTATACTCTGAGATAGAAGCACTCTTAGATCAAGAATAATGTGCTTTAGCTATGACATATAGCCTAGGGACTTATGACATTTTTGGTGTTGAAAGAATGTATTTCAGAACGTCCAGTGAATTGAGTCACAAAGCAAAGGAAGAAAACCGAAGAAAATCTCTACACCCAATTAAACGCATGAAGGCAATATAAAGAGCCTATGAGCTAACCTCATAACAACATGTTTAGGTTTATTATTGTTAAGTCTTGAAACGAAGTTGACCAAATTCTTAATTAAAGTGAGTACATGTTCATTGACTTTTGGAATTGCTTAGTCATACACCTGCACAGAAATTGGCCCCCATCTTTTGACACTGCAATTTGAGCGTAGGACTTTTCCTTTGTGTGCCCAACTCTATGGTGACCACAGACCCTTGGCAACTCTAAGAGTCTCCCTAGGTAGAAGCAAGCTTTAATAATATCTAATTTAGGCCACTTTATTGTTTGAGACAGATACTGATTTTTGCTAACTACAAAGCCAATAGAGCAAGTCATCAATGTCTACAGCATTTCTTGCTCAGATAGACCTTTAAACACTATGTTAAATATAAGTGTCAAACTCTCATAGAACAGGTAGCCAACTCTATATCTAGACTGTTTTTGCTTAATGAGATTTGAGCTCAGACATTCAAGATAGACAGGCAGGTGTATAATCTTCTGAAATTCCAACTTTTTCCTTAAGTAGTAAATATGTTGTGACACTATTTTCATATATCTCTCCAACAAATTAATAACACTATAATAATGAGGAAAAACACTTAAAAAAAAAAAAAAAAAGTAGTTGTAAGTCACCATTACAGTAATTAGCAGTTAACAACAATTTTTAGCACATTCCTGTCCTTTTTTTTCTTTTGGAGAGCTTGAGTCACAATGTAAGAGTAATTTCCTGTTACTTCTGGGGAAGAGAGGGGGGTGGAAGAAGAGATCATGAAATATATGCAATTTTCACATATAACACACTGTTGAAAATGTAATTCTCTGTGTGTTCTGTTCTGAAAATATGTTCTATGTTCCTGGATTGTCTTTGCTATCAGGAGCAGGATTGAAATCTCCACTTTAGTATTTATCTGAGGCTGTGATAGCTCAGTTGTCTACCTCCAAATGCCAAGATAGGGGGAATCTCATCAACCAGCGACCAGCTGCATGATGGGCAGTTAATAGATATATCAAACCTTAGGATATATGCTAAGCTGAGGAGATGATTGGTCGGTTGATATACTGATTGATTAGCATAGGGAGAATGGGTTTCTTCTTGACAACCTAAGATTATGCTTCAGCTAAGCTCAAATTGCTTACACCTCTTCTATTGGGTTTAAAATTACAGTCCTGTCATCTAAAATCTCTCTTCAATGAAATTTTTACCATATATAAAAATTAAAGGGAAAAAGAAAGTAGGTGCAATGGATAAGAGTAAATGGAGTAGATATATTTCATACTACTGCTGTTGGTAGCACTAGAAAAAGTTGATAAGTAAATCCACTTGAAATATGTTACATATGCTGTAAAGTACTTGAGAGCACTTTACAACAATTTAAGGGGGGGGAGGGGAAGAGAGTTCTAAATACTAAAATGAATCAGTGTTGATATTATTGCTTTAAAAAAAACACCTACAGAAGTTATTAAGCAAAGTAATTATACAGTTTTGATACTACTACTATGTTTTTGTCCTCTTTATAGGCATTTCCTAGGTTTATCAGAAATTTATTTAAATTATATTATAGATATCAGAGATATAACAAGTAATTGTGAAATAATGCATCATCTCACTGAGAAGTGCTTACATTCTGAACATGAGAGAAGAAACATAAATACTTTTATAATTTTCCTTGAGAAGTCCAGAATTTTTGTCCATGAAAGCAGATGTCATTAAATTTTATTTACAATGTATTTTAGACTGCATCATCAGCAAAGCATTGTGATTTAAAGAAAACACAGTATTTTAAAAAACTACTATACTCTGTAATTATATGTTCCCAAAACAAATGCATTTCTTAAACATATCATCCATTTAATTCCCAACATCACATGTTCTTCATAATACCAGGCTTTGTCAGTTAAGTAAGATACAAGAACTATTAAATAAAACATTTTAAAATGAAAAAAACTTTTTATTATCTTTAATTTGATACTTTGAGACACTTCTCTGCTTGGACAAGCATGAATTTAGTGGTCATGTAACAAAAGGAAAGTGGTTCATTGAGAATGTTGAAATCTGCATTAATAAATAAGACTGTTTTTCTCAGATTCTTTTTCTTCTCTTTCGTATCTGCTATGAACGGTAGGGGATCAGCTGCAACTCAAATCCCCAGCTGAACAACCCAAATACAACTGAGTGAGCAGACTTAAAACAAGGCCATTTATTGGTGCCTGTTATGCAAACAAAGCATCCAAGTCTTAGAAACAGATGTCAACTGAAGCATATGCTTACTGTAAACTGGAATTTGATTCTCTTTATAAAAATAGACTTAAATGGGCCTTCAGAGACTAGGCTGCCTCTTGTTGTATACCATTGCCTAACTTGATTCAGCCTTAAGCTTTTTAAAAGATGAATAGACTGATATCCAAGGGCAAAAAAAAAAAAAAAGTAAAAAAAAAATAAATGGGAAATAAATGATAACATGTTGGAACAGTTCCCAGAAGCAATTTTACAGATTTTCTGTAAAAACACAAGACAGGAAGTTCAAAGCGCAGTGCAGGTCACCTATGGCATGTCGAGTTATCATTTTTATACCACTTAGGGTGAAAAAAGGACTTTATGTTCTAGTGGCAAGTTTAGTACTCTGCTTTTTCTTCTTCCGTTTTTTTTCTTCTTCTTCCTTTTTTTTAACCTCTTCTCACATCTTGATGCCTTTTAAATGTCACTTATTTTACATGAGGCGGTTGGTGGAGACATGAGTCAACAGCAATCAGAACCATTATCCCCTGCAGCGAGCCCTGGTCTTAATGCATTATGACACCTTAGCTGGTCAGCCACCGATTTACCTTTCTGCTTCTTAGGGAATTAAGTGGCATCATGTGAAAATGGTTGTGATATGAACAGCATGGGCATAACTGGTATTAAATTTACCTCTCAGCCTAAGTGAATTTTCCTCACATGTGACTAATCAAAATGAAAGCTGTGGACATGGGCAGATCTGGCCAGCACTTCTCCACCCCTGGGATTGGGGCTATTTTGTTTTATCTCTTTGTACAAGCTGGCAGAAGTTTAAAGTGAAGGGGATAATCCAGTGCTGGTGTCTTTATGAAATAACATCCTTACATGAAGAGGCTTTTAACTGTCTGTCGCTGTCCTCTCAAAAAAAAAAAAAAAAAAAAAAGAGCGTGACAATCTCATTTTGCTGAGCACCCTCCCATGAAAGGAGAAAATAATAGCCATAACAGCTATGGCTAGTACTGACCTTACATGATCCATTATCCACTAAACACTTTAAAAGTCAGTTTTACATACACTGCAGGGGAAATTAGAGAACTATCACAATCATTTTCATTTTACTGAATTTGTCTTCTGTTTGAAGTCAGTTACTTGATATCCTTGTCCATAACTCTCTGTATCATTCTGCAAAAAGAAAGAGGAAGTCTTGCTTTAAAAATCGATTTTGTGCAAAAAGGGGAAGCATACCATAGTTTTCCTATTCTGATTAATAAAGATACTGACAGCAGTGAAACTCAATTTAGCATGAACTTTCTTCAGAGTAAATGTGAAATAATAAAAAAATCATTATATAATTTAGAAGTGTTCAACATCAGTACAAAAATATTTTTATCAATCATTTCAGCTGAGATAAGTAGGTGCCAAAGAAAGTGCAGGCAGAGCAATTATCATCCTGTGCAGTCAGGAAGATATTTATTCACAGACTAGACTAACTAGCATTTTACTACAAACCAACTGTGAACGTTACTGATAATAACAGCAGTGCTAGATTTTTCCAGTGTACCATAGTCCCTTTCTAACAATTCATTGTACAGGACAAAAATGCCTGAAGCATGAAGTCCTCTCCTACTTGCAAGACTGCTCAACCTTCTGCAACCACGAGAATCAATTTCTAACATGAATTTACTGTTTGTTACAAGTTAAAGCCAGTAGTCACTTGAAGCTCAAATTAGAAATATTTCTTCTAATTTTAGTCAACTAAGTACTGATTATAAACTATGACTCAGTGACTCACATTTCAAGATTAACTCAGTCTATCAGAACATCAGTTCTGTGGCCAAGAAAAGCTGTGTAAGTTCTCCTTTCAAAGCACGGAATTGGGTATGCACTGAATGAAGGTGGTTTTTGGTTGGTTGGTTGTTTTTTTTGTTGTTGTTTTTTGTTTTTTGTTTTCTTGTGATGGTTTTATTCTACTTCACACACCAGCATGCTCACTAACTCCAGATATTGCAAGAAGATTGTCAACAATCTGCTACTGTATATAATGCATGTTTGACAGGAGAAAAATAATTAAAAATAACAAAATAATAAGAAGAAATGTATCAAGACTAAATTATAGCATTTATGATATCAAAGCATACTTTTCTTATGGAAAGAGACACATGGAAATATACAGATTTACATCTAAGTATCTATCTCACACATAAAGTTCTTAAAAATAAACAAGTACCATAAATATTATTTCCACTCATTTTTAAAATGATTGAAGTTAAAGATGAGGAAGAGAGTTCAGATTTTTGATTGTTACAAACACACGGAAAATTATTAATCATGCATGGAGCTTGGTTGGGTAGCCTTCATTTTATCAATGAGGCCACATAATTAAGGTCAAGTTAATGTACAGATTGAAATTTAGGGAGCACGTCAATTAAGATAAACAGGAAAATTACCTCTTCCCAAAAGGATTAGCCTCAAGTGGAAAGGTTGGTTCAGAAAATTACAATCCATTTGGCAAGGAAGACTGATCTACAGTAAAGTTAAATCTGAAGTGCATAGGGTGGCATATTTTCACCAGAAGAGTTATAGGGAAAAAGAATAGGATCATCTTTCTTTTTCCTAAATAAATAAATAAATAAATAAATAAATACAATTTTCACAGGAAAGAATTCTTTTAATAGGAATGATTTTTTTCTTTCTTTCTTAGTTTGAGACTTAACTGGACCTTGAAATCTTAACACTCACAGAGAAGCAGAAGGTACCCTGTTTTTCATGACATTATACATTAGAGTGACTGTAAAAATATCTGGACCAAATAGATATTTCTAAATATCCACTAAAGGTTTTCATGTTTCATTCCCTAAGTAATAAGGATTACTATTCTTGAGTTTGACAAGAAACTTGACAGTGACAAAAGACAACCAAAGTGATATTATTCTTCATCACCTAGAGGGTTCTGTCATTTTCCATTTAGTCATGCCTACTTCAGCTTCTCAAAAACAATTAAGAACTAAAATAAATAAATAAAAAAAACACAAACAAACAAAAACCTACCAACAACATAATTATATTCCTTTTTGCTTATACTGCTTTTGTGACAATAAAACAAAGAAACTAAGAAAATTTTGAATAGAATATAGAAGCCTGATCATCTGAGTCTTGAAGACTTGTGGTGACACTCCTCTGATACCCTCCATCAGAAATTCTGTACCTAACTGCATGCTACTTCTCCGCCTTCCAAACATGGAATAACACAGTAAACAAAACAAAGGTGGCAGATTTGATAGAGTCAAGTCTCCACTGACTTGAGTAAAAAGGTTAACAATGAAAATGTGGCACTGGGATAATGGTTTTTCAAATGCTTATCTTGAATGCTTTCCATTTATTACCTAGCAGAAGCACATCTGGGAAGCTGGGTTTTTAAATACCTATAAAACCACCAATGTGTGCGTGTATTTGTTCCTTGCAGGAAGCAATGGTTTACAGAATTATTATTATTAGCTTCTTTTTCAACAACCATATACCTCCAAAGTAATTTCCAAAGAACCCAAGGGAATTTGTCCCGCTAGACCTCCTTGGGGGCAATCATTGCTTTGACAGCTCTGCCAGCATAGAAATCCCTATGCCATGCCTGGCGTGACCAATGCAATCACTGCTCACATTCTGTCCTCTCCAACTTCTCCTTCCACAAGAGTGGTTTGAAAAGTGTTACACTGCCTTGACTGCTGCAGCACCAGGCATGTTCACTTTATCTCACAGTCATGGCACATGAGTGAACCTAGCATGTCTATTTACAGATTCGCCTTCTGACTTCAGCTTTGACTGACTACAGAATGGATTTACACCACTCTTTTTGTTATTATTTATTTATTTATTTATTTTATTACATTCTGGGGTTTATATTCTAGGGATCCATGCTGGCTTGGATAATATTATTTAATAAGAATTCCAAAGGTTCATTTTATTTCTTTGTTTCTTTCTTTTTAAAACATATCCTGTGACATAAACTATTCTTTCAAGTGAATTGACATGCACACCATAGGAATTTTAAACTATCATATCCCACAGCGGGTCAATACATTATGATGGCCTCTAAATAATATTGAGATAGTTATATTCATAATGAACAAAAATGCAAATGTTTACCTCAATGAAGTTTCAATATCACATCTTTAATTCAGCTGTAAACTGTTGAAACAAACTGTTTCAATAAAAAGCTAGTACTGGTCATAAATTTGGGAACATATGTGCCAGAGAGCACATTAACATTGCTGCAATAATGCTTACTAGGGAAAAAAAAAAATCTTTCTTCTGGGAAAGAAAAATCAAATATGAAAACATATGAAAGGCAAAAAAACAAACAAAACAAAACAAAACAAAACAAAAACATATCTGTATATCTATTGCTAAAATGTCCCAACAGGAAAATAAGAAAATATACTCACACGCGGCTTAAGGGCACCATTCTAATTATCCCCTAAGTATTGTTGTACACCTTAGTTTTGTTAGGCGTATAAAGAGGAGAAATATTACAGCACCCAAGCAGATGGTCTTTGGAACTAGATTATACACTTCAGAAATAAGAGAGAAGCAATGCATTCAACCCTTCTGTTTGGACAGAAGAGCCGTCCTAGCCTGCCTGACCTATTAGCTAGTAAACTGAAGCATACCGCCAAGTGCTATCATGCTGTTCCTTTAAAAAGCAAACAACCTCACTTTTTATGATAGGCACTGGATCATTTTAGGAGAATTGTAGGTAATGTCTGCTGCATTAGACAGATGGTCATATCATGAAACCATATACAAGTCACCATGACTAAAACTCATGTTCACTATCTTGTTAATCCATATAAATTGTAAAACAAAGTAAACCTATGCTGAATGCTTTCCTTAGTATCTAACCATTCATATATAAATATATACACATGCATAAAATACTCACTTAAAACTTAAAATATTGAACTTTATTGCATGTTTATTTGATGTCATTTTCCACAACCTAACATTAATTTTGTATGTATAACTTTGCAGTTTGAAAATTCTGATTCTAATCTCACTGTTATTTAAGCTTTGTATAACTCCACTGACTTCCATGAGGCCAATGATTAAGTAGGGAACAGAAAAATTAGATCCAAGAATAGAATGTATCTTGTCTAAAGATACATTCTTTAAAGAAGCTAAATACCTCTGCGACGTCCAATAGAGAGTTGACTAGTGCTCTACCAAGGCCATGTTTTATTGTAGATTTTCCAAAATACCTGGATCCTCTTGAGTGTATGTTTCAGAACAGCTAACATTATAATTGCAGAATATCATGACTGTTTCTGCAACATCATGTTTGCATAAGGAAACAAGGGAGATACAATCAGTCTCCTTGAGAGTGGTCAATAAAAGCATATAATTCCATGAAACTGTATCAAAAAATCTGTATGGTAAACATTTCCCAACCAGGGCTTCTGATAGGAAGATTAAAAAAAAAAAAAAAAAAAAAAAAAAGTGTTTCCATAACTTGCTTATCTCTGATTCACATTAGAAATAATATTTATTTTTAGATGATAATCACTTGGCAATAAATCTACACTTTCTTAGACAAGCAATAAATTGGTCATTTTTATTGTAAAGCAGTAAAAAAAAATTGTTTCTAGCAACCAGGCCTCTTCAAGATGAGTTGTCTCTATGTATATATTCTCATGGAGAGCTGCTCAAGGCTAGAGACTGTTTCTGCCTCCCACTACTACTGACAGCACACACGAGTCCCACCTAACCTCCTGCTCAGTTGAAGAAGATGTAAGGTAGCACATTTACTATCCACTAGGCTGCTCTCAGCCACAAAACTGCAACCAAACTCAGCAGAACAGGAATGATTTCAAAATGTATCTGGAGAGTTGCTGGTAAGCATCTACTGTCTCTTCCTCGAAAGGCAGCCTAGGTGCGCTTTCCCCATCAAGCTAGCCCCAGGCAGTACTGCAAACACAGTGACAGATGCCAGCAGACAGGTCTGAAAACCTTCCATATGAGCAATTCGAGGTCTGCTGCACTAAACACAGCACAGCTCCTGGATA
Organism: Cygnus atratus; assembly: GCF_013377495.2. NCBI lineage: Eukaryota > Metazoa > Chordata > Aves > Anseriformes > Anatidae > Cygnus > Cygnus atratus. Next base: position 93,263,370 of record NC_066364.1, read on the forward strand.
CTTTCCGGGATGGTTTAACATTTGGAGAAGGTATGTAATGGCGCACCATGTCCCCCAAAATGCACGTGTCCACAGTATAGATGTTCTTAAGCAAAGTCAGAGGTACAGACTGCTCTGTACAGACTGTGCTCTGCACAGCGCATGCTGATTACCAGACATTGGCTTTGCCTTTTGACCCCTTGCCTACAAACACAAAGCAGTAGATCCCTTGCAGGAAATGGGGGTATAGCCCAGTGAAGTCCCCTTGTGGGCCTAAATGATTCAACATTTTTATGACCAAAAATAACCTTTCAATTGAGGGAAAGGGTTTAGAGCAGAAAGGAAAGGGTATAGATGAGGGTGCTTGTGGGTCATGCCTTGAATGGTCAATCATAACAGTGGTTCTGGCTGGGATTACATGCAGATTTTCTGCATGTAATGAGAAACAAAGAAGATAATGATATAAAGAAGGAGAATATATTGTCATTCTTGATCATATCCTCAAACCTGATAGATTAGGTATGCTAGTGGGTTTGAACCCATGCAAGCACTAGTATTTCTCTCTGGATACCTTACCAACAAACTTTTGCTGAAGTCTGTGGAACCTGTGTATCAGAGTGTAGAGCCAGTCCTACAGTCTGTTCCTCCTTGCCAAGGAGAAAATTTCCCACAGTGTTTTGCACAGCTGTCAAGTCTTTCAGAGAACTGAGTTAGAAAGAGTTCCTCTTTCAAATGGAAAATTATCAGCCACAAGAAAATCTTTGGTTGGTCAGTTCTTAAGCAGTTTACATGAGATACATGCCTCGTAACTTTTGGCTCATCCATGAACTGGGAAGTTGTATCTGCTGTACAGAGGAAGCCAACTTTCTACAAGCTGAGCCTTTGGAAGTCCACCAACTTCTCTAAGTTCAATTTTGCAATCATTGCTAACAGAGAGCTCAAGACAAATTAAATGATAAATTGTATTTGAATATCTAGTTCTCAAAGTTATCATGTGCAAGCATAAAAATAAGAGTCCTGGAAATATACATATTTTTAAATTTTAAGGAAGATGGTGGTTCTGTGTGAAATATAATTTGGATTCTTGCAAAGAAACATTAGCATGGAAACAAACAATTAAAATGGCTGACTGTCATGAATGATCTGGCTTGCTAACTGTGTATGAATATAGTTACTAAGAAAAAACATTTTGTTAAGATCATCTCAAAAGCCATCTAAAATTATCATTTCAAGCCACTCAGGGACCACAGAAATATCGTTTTAAAGAGAAACAATAGTACTACATTTAAGGTTTATATTAACTTTAAACAGATTTGACTAAGAATTTACAAAGACTCAATTGTTATTAAGACAACATAGATGCATTGCTTGCAAATCATACTTTACTTCATGGTGACTGGTGGTGACTGTCTGATCTACAGAATTTTATAGGAGAAACTCTGAGTCTTATTCTTAAGTGATTGCAGTACTGATGTCCATTAATTAAGATAAACTGAACATAACTGTTGACACGAATTGTAGAAAGAATTCGACATGTATAAGCATTCTTGGGATCTTTATGATCCTTTACATTGTGAAATGAATGATCTCACTGGTACTCAAATGATATTTCTGAAGGTTCTGGCTCACCTATCTTACCCAGTTTGAAACTGTACTGCAAATAACTTCAGAGTGCCATAAACCAGATTCTAAAACATACACAAGCTTCTAAAAATGTGAAAGAGTAAAACTGAATTTCTACTTAGTTGTTACACACATAATTTCTTTATGATTCATTTTATATATGTCATTATTACCATGAAAAAGAAATATTGGTGCAAGTAGTGATAGGAAACCACCTGTTTCTCTATGAATTTTGTAATCAAATTGATGCTTACTTTCATGGGAAAGTCTTGCTCTAAACTTGGGTCCATACACAAATCTGAATTTTTCCAAAATTCAAAAACTGTCAAACCCAGAATGTTTATTTTATCACACTAACATAACCAAGTATCACTACTCACGCTGAACACAATAGCTTCTAACATTTTTATTTTCTATTCTTCATACATATACATGGTGGTGCACAATATTAAGCAGGCTTTTAACTTCTTGATGCATCCATTTTGCCACACTTTTACAGGCTCTGTCCATATAGACAGCAGTAACAAATTACACTGCAGTTTTGATAAAATGCACACAAAACTTGGTTACTCGATATAAAATAGAATTTGCAAATGTGACTCAATTTATAGTAATCAGTCAAAAGAGTCAAATTTATAGGATTTTTCATACCATATTTCCTTAGTATTACTAGCATTATATATCCCTGGGATTACTAATGTGTGGACTTTGCAAAATATGAATTCTACAAGTTGGTATAGCAATAATACTCTGGAAAGATCATACTATGCAGAATTTACATAATACAATTTAATGCGTGTCTTAGGGGAAATTCTTACAGTGTAAGAGTATCTGCTTATAAGTCATATGGGTGAAGAAGTGTAAAACAAACCTGAGAGGTTCTGGCATCTAAGAGGTGCTCTTGACAATGTACATTAATTAAGGATTATGGATTTCTGCAGTTTTTATTAACAGCATTTAAAAAACGTACTTCATGTAGTGACATTCTCAAAATTCAGCATCCCGAGTGTGATTTTTTGCAGAATAGTCCCCTCTTGAGGAGAATATTCTCAATCTAAAAATTCTGGTTAACATCATCTGGAAATACTTTCACAGCTCTTATTATCACTTGGAAATCCATTTAATGCAATGGAGTGCTATTGCTGGGAAGCAACAAAATAACGTCTTGACACAACAAACCTTGTTGCTGCAAGAGTCCTAAATGAGAAGTTCATTTCAGAGTCCTCAAGAAAGCATTTAAAAAATTATTTTGTAATTAAAAATAAAAAGTCATGATATTGTGGAATCTTAAATATCATTGACATAATAAGCAATATACCATTAAGGACAAATATATGAATTACTGACAGAACAATGGACACTGGATATTGGACATAACTTTCTCCAAACTAGTGGAATATACACTGTTGAAGAGTTTTGCTAATATGTCAGTAAAATGTCACTGACCTGGCCATGGATCTTGACTATGTACTTTCACTTTTTCCTATTACTTATGTCTATGGGAGAGTACCAAAAGTAGCCAAAAAATAAATAAATTTAGGGACATATTATGACAATACAATATACTCTAAACTATATTAGTTGGTTTAAATTTGTTCTGTTTCTGAGTCATGTATTTCCTAAATAGGAAGGCAGAATTATTAACATCATTTAAATGAAAAATTAGTATGAGTCAGAATTTCATACTGTGTGCACACACATACCTGTATATGAACGGAAATACATTTTTCCTTTACTACTGCCTATATCAGAGTTCCTCATACTAATGTGAAGATAAAATTAAAGCCACATTATTATACTAAAGCAACCTGTTCTGAATCTTGGGTGACTATGCAAACTATCTGAGTCACTCCATGGCAAGAAATTGAGAAATCATTTTGCTTTACTCCATTCATCTAGGCTGAATGCAATGAAGATGATCTAACAAGCAAAGTACAAATAAAAAAAAAATAGCTAAAATGATCAGAATAGATTTCAAAGGTGAGAAACCTTAAATATTTTTTCTTGCTTTCTTTCTTTCTTCCTTTCTTTTTCTTTCTTTCTTTCTATCACTTCAAATATTATTTTTGGCATTTAATATTCCCAGGCAATGGAACACAGAACAGCATGCATTACTTCAATACTATCGCTTGAGCTTGAAAAAACTCAAACTGAAATAATTATTAAATGTAAAAAAGAATGCAACTGAAGAAGAAAGTAAATACCACATAGAATTACCTGTAAAGACCTGCAAAAATAACAATGCAACTAGCTATAGTGTTATTAAACAGCAAAATGATCCTTACTTACACGGATACACATGCACTTATGATCAACTATTGTCTTGAATCAGAAAATTGTCATCTAAATTTCCATCTACATATGGATCCAAAATATTTAAACCATCTAAAACAGGTAAGATAAAGAGATTTTTTTATCCAATGATAGTGTTCATAATTATGCATGTTAAATAAGATAATTCTATATCATGCATCAGACTATCCACTGACTTCTGCAGGTTCAGAGGAAGAATGCTTTCACATTAAGCACTGCATGAATGTACAGAATATAGAAGAAGATATTCTTACTTATTTGCAACATGAGGAATGATCACCACTGGACTTGGCATGTTGTTATTGCTTATTGAGTATGATAAATCTTGTTACTTCACACACACACAAAAAATGTACAACCAAGTTCTGTGATTCCTGTTTAACAGTTTACAATTCTAGATCCATAAGAAAGCTGTCTATTTATTTCAGCAAGCATAAAACCTGAGTCTTGGATAAATTTGCACTGAATTCAAAATGGAACAGTCAATATGACCTGGGAATGTGAGAAAACCTAGTTTATTTCTTGAATCTTGTAACATGTTTCCCATGTTACAATGAGCAAGTCACTCATACTCTGCTTTCCTCATTTTATTCTATTAGTAAGGCAGAACTTGTCATACTCTATTATTTTCACGTAATTCAAGGTGTGAATCTACATTCTGTTTCCAGAACAAATTCTGCATGGTCTTCAAAAATCTGTTTAATTGTTTTGTGATGGATTCTGCATCACATCCTCTTTTTGTTTTTCCCTTACCCTGAGTGCTGTTCATGGCAGTACCTCCTACTAGATACCCAAGTACTAGAGAGTAATTTTACACTCTAAGTTTAGCTACATTACAATAGTAAATAACCATAAGCTATTCAAAACTATTCAGGTTCAGTGAAAGGAAAACAGTATACCAACAGCTCAATGCTTTGGTAAACTATATTAGGAACTGGCATAGTAAGAACATCAGTCTCCTGCAAATGGCCCCAGTTAGTAGGGCCCTTACATGCTTCCACTGAATGTGTCTGAACCTAACCAGATGGCAAGTCTGTCCTTACCTTGGGACAGACAACGCTGATATTTGTCTTTTTACACTCTCAAATTATTTTTTGAGGTCTTCTGCACTCCCAGTCTAAGTTACTCCTACAGTGTGTAGTTTAGTTTTCTTCTGAGAACAAATAACCTAGTAGTTGAGATAAAATTAATATAGTATTTTTATCTATTTAACTACTTTGAATGTGGACCCTGTTAACACAATGTTATTTTGGGACATTATCATCCTAACAGACTGTCTTTTCTTTAGGTGTGTGTGAAAAACATTCTGCGGATGTTAGTGTTGTGTTTTTCCTGTTGGTTTACCTGATGGAGCAAGGACAATGGCAAAACCTTCTGTCAGAAATCCTCCCGAACATTCCAAGTAGCCTGACAATTTAATTAAATTATTGTACAATACTTCCTACCCACTGGTCTGCTATGACTGCTTTGAAAGAGAATTTTTTTGAGTGGAAGTAGTAGGGGTAGTTAGGAGTTCAATTCTTTCATAGACAACCTTGCTCAAAATTCCTGAAGATGTACCACCTAGGCTTAAAGATTTAGGGCTTTCTTAATATCTCAGTCTTTTTTTGGTGATCTATGAGATCCATTTACTTTCTCAAAACTTCCTAGCTCTTCTGATGGCTTCTAGGGAAAGAATCATAGAATCACAGAATTATAGAATCATAGAATGGCTTGGGTTGGAAGGGACCTTAAAGATTCCAACCCCCCTGCCATAGGCAGGGATGCCACCCACTAGATCAGGTTGCTCAGGGCCTCATCCAGCCTAGGAATCATTTCAGTCTTTTCCTTAGTTCTCCACTTTACAAGAATAGGCAAGATTAAAAGACACAGGCTGATATTTAAGATGTCAGTGTTCTGAAACTGATGCTTTTTAAAGCAAAATTTTATAGTTTCCTCTTAGAAACCTTGATTCTTCAGTTTCCCTTTTACTTTTAGCTGGCTGTAAATTGTTCTCAGCCACTGGTTTTAACAGAGTCAGCTTCACAAGTTTAAAAGGCTTCTTTATGGTTGAAGTAGCTTCCTTGCCATTTACTTGCATAAAGAAATCTTTTTTTTTTTTTGTCCCAAAAATAAATGTTATATTCAGAAAATATTATCCTCTTTTTGAAGAGCTTGTATTATAGAACAACCCAGTGTTTGTCCCTCTGTTCTCTGGGGTGATTTTTATATTAACCCAGCACAGGAATTACAACATACCTCTTGGCCTTGGGCATTCATTTCCATTCCAATCTACAAACCAAGGATTTAAAAATCCTTCGTGAAGTCTTTTTGAGAATTTAAGGCTATGCTTTTACTGTGATTATACAAAAAGAGGTCACAACTTACAGATGGTGAGCTATCTTCTTATGACTTATGCTATCTTATGATATTAATGCGGCTTTGCTGTTAAAATCATAAAAACACCAATGCGAACAAAGAAATTAGACAGGAGATAATTCTGATCTTTCATCACTAAAAACAAGACGAGATCATTAAAGTCCACTGAGTTACAATAATGAGAATGACAGGGAATACAAGTATTCCTTCTTTATTCCTTGTTTTTACAACTCTTACATTTCTTCGTTTGTGATCATATGTCATACTCCTTTTACAAGATTACTGGATATGCCTTGAAGTTATCAATACAGGTTTCTCTAGCAAAATATCCTGCTAGAAGAAAAAAAACCTTTCATTTTGCTCTTTAAAAAAATAATATATGGCCTTAGTTTTGCAATTGTCATTTAAAAATACGTGTATCCTCTGCTTAGGCTAACAAATGGCATGAAAAAGGGTGAAATAGAAGAAATCAAGGTCGAAACGCTCTACTGACACTGTTGCCTCCAGCAAAAAAAGTTTGACGTCAATAGATCAAACAGCAAACATTCCATTTTCAGGTATAAAATAAAGCAATAATACATGCAAAAAAAGGTGTAATATTCTATTCTGCATTGCATTTTTCCCATTACAAGCATTACTATTAACTAGTTCTTCAAATATTTTAAGTGAAATCATTCTGCTTTGTGTTCTTACAATTTGTCTGATATATAGCCTTGAAAAAAAAGTTGAAAAAGAAAAAGCTACTGTCAGTAACTAAAATGGGGAGGTCTGCTTTAAGTTCTAAAACAGTCCGAGATCTCACAGCAATAACTGAAACCTCCTTGAACTACAGATATTACACACTCAAAATACTACCAAATATACTAAATAACGATTAATAAGTGGATTAAGTACTCTTCATTGTATTTATAAGAACTAATTAATGTCAGTGAAATACATCTTTATTTTAAAATAATTGTAATTATTATAGATTAGTAGAAAAGAATAATTTGTTACTTACATTTCTGAATAATTAAGACTGCCATCTAATTTACTGTATTGAATATTTGCCTTTTTTTTTTAATAATCTTCCTCATAAGAATTATACTAAACGGAAAATATTTCTGATGAAAGATAGAAACAATACAAGTCTGCTATGGTCATTGAAAATGAAAATTAAAGAATACAAATTATAAAACCAATACATTATCAGGATTAACTGTGCCCTTCTACATTTTTATCTCCCACAACTTTTTAATTTTAACCATCTTGCAACTCCACACAATTATTTTACAATAGTACTTGAAATTTTAGACTAAATAAAACTATTTAGACAAATTAAAATATGAATCCTGCATCTCGGAGATAGTCACTATTAATCTGGCTTTTTTTTTTTTTTTTTTGCTGTTTCATATGCTTTAGGAACAATTACTCTATTTAAGAGCAGATCCACTTGTATTCAAAACAATAGGAAGCATTAGTCATTTCACAGAAGTGTGTCTTGGCTTAGGGCAACTGTGGTTTCAATGCCATTGAGAGCAATAGGAGGGAGTAGCAATTTTGGAAGAAGGAAGCAGTCCACAGAATACTCCAAAGGAGAACATTATTCATCAGCTCTTTCTGAATGAAAAAAATTTGTTCTGAAGAATAACAGCAAAAGAAGATCTCCAAGCATTTAAAAACCTTTTATATACAGGATTTTATTATAAAATGTAGGGAAGAGGCATTATTCCTAATAATTTCTAATTTATATTCCTTATTAGGAATTATTCTAATTATATTCTAATTAGGAATTATTCGTAATAATTCCTAATCCTCTTTACACTTACTGTAAGTGGAACTGCCCAGTATTAATGCACCTGAAGCGTCCCAAAATGTGTGTGAAAATTTTGGGGTGGTCTGAGGTTTTTTTGTTTTATTTGTTCTCTGTTTAGTGCTTTCTAAAGCAAAGAGTGACTAAGCAATCCTGCAAAATTACAGGTTAACATGATGTTCTGCTTAAAATGGTGCTATCATTTGCTTTAAAATCTATTTAATATAGCTGCAATCAATAACCTCAGAGAGGTTAATGTAATTTATTTGAAACATTTTATATTAGATTGAATTATCACTGATATTTCCTCCTTCCCCACCATTATTTTAAGATCCCTCATTCCTGCTGCTGCAGACAACTGTCAGAGACAAAGGTAGAATAAACCCTTCACCTGCTGCAAATTATTGAAGAACCAGAAGATACGCATTGATTGAGCAGACCAACTGAAAATAGAGGAACAAATTTCATTCTTTTAAAAAAGCACATGTACATGATTTTTCAATGTTTATGATTAAGAACATTTTTTAAAACATTCCTGATTCAGAGTATGAAAACTCAGTCCAGAGTTCTTGAAATCAATTTACTTCAAAATCACTGAAATTTCAGATTTAGGATTGTTTTAATGGAACATAATGAAACTATTTAATCCTGACCAAAAGTTGTCACTAGGAAACAGCATGAAAGCACTTACCAAGTGTTGTCATTTTTATATAATACACACAGTAGGCTATTATTTCCAATAGCTCCCATAACAAAATATCACTAGCAGCACTGCATACACTCTTCACACTTAAAATAAATTACCTTTAGTAACTCCTCGACTAATATGCTATAGTGGGATATTGACTATATGCTTCAGTATCTCCTTTGCGCTTTGCCCAATAGATTTCTTGCTAACCTGAAGCAACAGTTTTGCTTTTCTTTAACTTTCTCTGATTTGGCATAATCATTAGGTATACACATCTTGGAGGACAAATTGTATCTGAATAGTATCTATGCACTGCAAAGACTTTAAAGTGCTGCAGTTTTCCTTACACATAATTTTAATGGTGTAGAAATGTTCCCTCTCCTCAAAGTCTAAGCTGTGTTTTGGAAAAACATGTAGGATTGAATTTTTTTTTTATTTTTATTTTTTTATATGAAACTGCAAATCTGTGGCATGAATGCAAACCTGCCAGAATACTATTTTGAGAGGGTTTTAAAGTTAATGCACATGGAAAAGTTTTTGATCTAACAACATCTCAGCTTATTAAATATTTCACTTAACAATAAATAAAATAGTCACAAAAATTCACTGGAATACTAACGATTAGCATAAGTTTTGAAAAGCTCACATTAAATACCAAAATTTCCATAACAAGTGCATGAAAAGAGATTATGGCACACAAATATAAAACAGCAGAAAAAATGAGGAAGGGATAATAAAGATAATAGTTCCTGACATCTACTTGGGCAAGAAATACAATCCATCTGAATATGAGAAAACACTTCTTTACTGTGAGGGTGACAGAGCACTGGAACAGGTTGCCCAGAGAGGTTGTGGAGTCTCCTCTGGAGATATTCAAAATCTGCCTGGGTGGGATCCTGTGCAACATGCTCTAGGTGATCCTGTTTGGCAGGGACTTTAGGTGAGATGATCTCCAGAGGTCCCCTTCAAACTTCACTCATTCTGTGACTATATCATTTCACCCAGTATTGTATACAAAATCACCAGAAGAGAAATGAAATGCCCTACTGTACAACTTTCTGTGGCAGAAGCTGATGAACATCTGTCTAGGATCTATTGGGATCATGTGTAAACACACCTTTTCCCTGCTTAGTAACTAGACACCCTTTAGAAGCCCTGTAGCTCAATTATTAGAGAAACATTGAAAAGTGCAAATGTTTTCTTCTGCTTTAGGACAGGCTTCTTAAGTCAAGCTACAGTATAATAACAATAATCATATGTGTTTATTGGAAACATGCAAAAAATTTTGGTTGTTTCCTTTCAGATACATAAACACTAAATAAATTCACATTCATTTTAAAATGAAGTAGATAGAATATGTGTAAAAAAGAGTATTTTCTGCTAGGAGATATGGCTGAAAGTTCAAGAACAGTCAAACTCCTGTCACAGAAGGAATCAAGCAATGATTACAATATACATATAAAATGAACTATACTAAAGGGAAAATGTGATATAACATGAATCTCAACATAAAGTTGTTCAGTGCGTATAATAATACCAATTACATTTAGAAGTTGCATTTACTTGCCAAGAAAGACAGATTAAAAGGTAATTGTATAAAGTGATACCACACAAATTTTTCATTCAGTCTCACTGAATTATAGCAAGATAATATTGTGATTACTTCAAAAGCAAGGCCAGCAAGTTTTAATTCAAAACACCAACAAAATAAAATACGCAATTTTCATACTCTGTGCTTTTCAGTGTGCAAAAGAACCATTTAGCTATTAGACGAAGCCTTTTGAGTTGTGATATACTGGTTTTAGTTTGATCTAGAAACGGAGGTCAATTACACCTTCCTGACAGTTACTAAAATTAATTTCTTTTGCAAATTTTCAAACAAAAACACATTACAGATTGTGGACAAAATTAACTTCTCAGAAATGTCTGAAGAATTACAATATACTCACTTCAGATTCACTCAAAGGTTGTATTTCAATAGATCAGAGAAGGAGATGAGAGAGGGATACACCATAGCTCTATAGGATGATTTTCAAAGCTTTATGGATGTTTATCTCTCCTTGAGATAGATTGTCAATGGTCTTAACAATCTTTTAAAGCCTGAAATGATGAGGGTAAAGACAGAGGAAAAGAGCATCCAAATATATACTTGAGATTGAAAAAGTCACTTCTGCATATTGAAGCATGTTTTGTTTACTTATTTTCTGTTAAAGAACTACATTTTCAGAAGTATCTCAATTCTTAGCTGCCTACATCTTGACACATATAAATGTAGGTATTTATTTATGAATGGCTACCCAATAAAGTCTCAAAATAAATTCTAAGCTATCTCAAGATGCACACAGCTGATGTCAGCCACCTAAATTGAAGTATGTAGAAATTTAAATCTATCTTATAATAAAGCAGATATGACAGCTGATTTCAACTGTTATTTTCTGGACAGACCCATTAGGAAACAACTAATATTTTCATCACATTCTCCAGCGTATCAATGATCTTTTCCACCTTAAATTCTTCCACAGCCTTTGGATATTTTTCTAATTACGGTAAACATCCCAGTCTAGATTCTGGCCTAAAATTGTCCCATGCTGACAATCTAAAGAAGGAAAACAAAAACTACTAAAGGAATTCAAATAGTATGAATTTTTATTTAAATATTCTAAAGCACAGCATAGCAATTTTAATTAATTTGTTCATAACGTTAAATTTTGAAGTAAAGATTAGTTTTGAAGACCAAATTTTGAAATTTGAAAAATTTTCAAATAGACTTTTTGATATAGCAGACAAACAGAAGCCTTTTTCTCTCTTCCAAAATAGAAATTTCACCAAAACTAACCATTTCCACAGAGAATTCCATCTGTCATTCCTGTAATTTCTAATGCTGAATATTTTGATGAGAAATTTCTGGGCTTTACAGTTAGGGCTTCCTCCCCTTTTTGGATTGTTCTTCTTCAGAAATATTATCGAGAATAGACTGGACTGATCCAGAAATAGTTATTTCTACAGATAACCAAAAACAGATAATAAGAAACACTTTTGATTTTTTCTTCTAAAATAAACAAATAGATACAAAATAATTAAAAAAAAAGTACAAGGAATAATAACATCTGCACTGTTAAAAAAAAGAAAAAAGAAAAAAGCTATTTCTGTCAGCAGTAAGTCATGAAGCAGGGAAGAATTACAGTATAAGAAAGGAGTATATGCCATTGGAGGTGACATTGAGGTAATGGGGATAGATTAGATGACCTTTGGAGCTCACTTCTAACCTTATTTCCTACAGACTATGATATCTTCTCCAAGTTCCAGAGAGAAGGCAGATAAGAGCTGATTTCTTTGGCAAGGTATTAGTTAGACTACAACCACAACAGAACCGCTGTAAGAGTAAATGGATATATCATTCCCCACAACAAAAGTACTGACATTTCAAAGGAGACACACAAAGCCTAAGCAAGGCATTTCAGAGAATAATAGGTTGTATCTAGAGATGTCACTTACAAACACCTGAAATTTTGTGTTGCATACGAGTTGCTTAAATGTTATTGGTTATTAACTTTTGGTTGAGAGAATGGTGCAGTTTTAGTATTTGCAACATTTCAGTGGTTTAGCTTTCAGGAAAACCAAGACTACTGCAAAGGCAAGGAAAAGTACACGTTTGACTAACAACATAACTACTCATTCCAGTACAGTGAACACAGGTATGTTACCAGTGTTTATGCTGATTCTGTGTAAGCTCCTTCCCAATGTTGCTGCAGCATCTTTTTTCTATGGAATGAATGAAGTATTGCTTCTTATGTTTATTCAACAGATTAGTGATCTGACTTTGGTTAGTCATCTTCTGGAAGCTCCTTGCACCCCTCACCTTCAAAACTCTCAATCTTGGAAATTTATTTGAATGTGTTTCTCCACAGAGACATTTTTGTCTTTGCAGACTGATATATCAGATTTACCCAAACCAGAATGACTTTCTCATCCCAACATTAGAGACCTTGTGAAGGTATGGCTAAGTACAGAAAATAGCTCCAGAAGTTTTCACTTTTAGGAAAACACAATTCAAGTGAATTAAGATACCTCTGGAACTGTTCTTAAAGTAGGAAGCCTGTGGGAAATTTAACTGCTCCTTATTTAAATCACACTTGAATATAGAAAAGTTACACTGCCCTAAAAGATTTGTTTTTGCTGCAGTTTGTTCACTGGAAAATGTATTACATTTTCTGCTCATCAGTTTTGCATTAGCCATTCATAAGGTTGATATGGTCCAGAAATATTTGTGGTTTTGAACAGTTTTGTGACACTTTAATGGTAATAAACTTTTATATAAGCCTGAGTGGATACGCTAACACTTCTGTATTTTACTGATACAATAGATATTAGTATAATATGATAAGATAGAAAAACTGCAAATAGTGATAAGGTTTTTGTAGGGCTGTAGAGAGAAATGCCATTTCTGCCCATGCCAGTACAGTTAATAACATAGAATGGGTTGGGTTGGAAGGCACCTTAAAAATCACCTAGTTCCCACTCCCCTGCCATGTGCAGGGATGCCACCCACTAGATCAGGTTGCCAAGGGACTCATCCAACTTGGCCTTGAACACCTCCAGGGATGAGGCATCCACAATTTCTCTGGGCAACCTGTTCCAGTGCCTCAGCACCACCATAGTAAAAAATTTCCTCCTAACCTCTAATCTAAATCTTCCCTCTTTAGAACTGTTTTCCCATGTCTTATCACTAGCTGCCTATGTAAAAGATGTCATGTATTCATACATTTTGTCCTAGATGTTTTCCTCAGCATTACATACTACATCTGTTGTTTCATTATTGTAAACCTTAACTGCTCATGAAGAAGACCTTCATTAAATGTCCTTTGCAGAAACTGACCATTGTCAGAAATGTAGCTTGCTTTCTTTTATGGCTAATAGCTTGCACGCTGATTAGACCTTCAGTAATCAAACAACATAATTTACTATTATACAGATGTTTTATTAGTAAATCAAAATTCCTGGAAGATGAGCTGACTGCTTACAAAGATCAACTACTACCCAAGCATGTCAAAGAAATCTTAAAGCCATATTCGGGATTTTATCACTCTACTTCAGTGAACCATGACCATAAAATACTTTTACTTAAGATACAGAAAATGGCAAAATAAATACAGTATGGAATAAAGGCCAGTGTTTTCTATGTGAAGCACTGTGGTTGTCTACATGTGTTGTGGTTTAACCCGGCCGGCAGCTAAACACCACACAGCCGTTCGCTCACCCTCCCCCCTCCCTCTCTGGGATGGGGGAGAGAAACAGGAAAGTGAAGCCTGTGAGTTGAGATAAAGACGGTTTATTAAGACAGGAAAAAAAAAATAATAATAATGATAATAGTACTACTACTAATAATGTGTACAAAACAAGTGATGCACAATGCAATTGCTCACCACCTGTTGACCGATGCCCAGCCTATCCCCGAGCAGCCGGCCCCCCCACCCTGGCTAGCCACCCCTATATATTGTTCAGCATGACGTCAGATGGTATGGAATACCCCTTTGGCCAGTTTGGGTCAGCTGTCCTGGGTCTGTCCCCTCCCAGCTCCTGCTGCACCCCCAGCCTGCCCGCTGGCAGGACAGAGCGAGAAGCTGAAAAGTCCTTGGCTTAGTGTAAGCACTACTCTGCAACAATTAAAACATCAGCATGTTATCAGCACTCTTCTCATCCTAATCCAAAACATAGCAGCCTACCAGCTACTAGGAGGAAAATTAACTCTATCCTAACTGAAACCATGGAATAAAGGCTGGTGTTCTATATGAAGCATTGAGGTTGCCTACATGTTAATTATGAACTGGTGTGATTAAAGTAAAACCTTCTCCAGCAATACTGATGGAAAGAGCTTTTGCTAAATGCAGACATGGGAGAGTTGTTGATAGGGAGGAATGTTTATAATTGAAGAGGGGAGCTGCTGTGCAATGTTTTTTTTTTTTCTTGCAGGGTATACCATTCCCCTTATAAAAGTAATATAGGCTCCATATGTTTGAATATAACTCTTCTGAATCAGAGTGATTCCCAGACATAAGGTCTTCATGCTACTGGCTGCTGCACAGTCCATTTTTCTGATTTTCTTCTCTATTTTACTACTCCTACGACAGACCTTGCATACGTACCTCATATTCCTTGCCTACAGGCAGCAGGTTCCTATTCACCATTGGTAGTGTCACCACACACTTACATTTTTAAGTAAGGATCTTTAATCACTGAAACTACCTTGATATTCTCAGCCAGAATTAAGTTTCTAATACTTATTCTTTTACTATAGCTTCCAGGACAAACAACACCTGCCCACTTCCTCTATTATAACTCGTTCCAAGTTCATACCAAGCCCTCAATAGAAAAACACTCTTCCCACACATTTGACAATTTCATGTAATCAAAGTGTATCTTGCATCACTCCACAGCTATTTTCAAACATTAACTTTCATTCGTCTCATGAAGAATTGACAGCTCCCATGACCCCAAGTCATCTGTTGATAATTACACATTGCCATATTTGCTTCCCTACAAATATGTAAGAATCTAGGCTTCTGTAATACCATTTTATATCTCAGCTTTTAATCTTCTTTTAAACAATGTCAACAGGTTGTGAATTGTTGTCTCATAAATGTCACCCTTGTAATGTACCAGCTTTAAGTGGAGTTTGATTCCTTGTCCTTTTTCCAATAGTTGCTTTATCATTTTACTGTTGCATTCCACAGTGCTTGGGACTAAGTAGAGAAGACTGGGAGATCTATACCCAGTTTACAGCTTGCTTAAACTTATACCTGCTAAGCTGAAGTCTTTGACATTAATAAGCCTACTGAAAAAATCTTTGCTGTGCACAAAAATTTTGCTTAGCTATGTTATCTTCTAAACTGTCTCTGGGAAGCCTAGCAAAAATCCAGCAAGTAGTCTATTTTTCTCTTAGCAAATGTACTAGTCCATGGATAGCACTTTTTGTGGGAGAAGAGTGGGGACAACAGCAATCTCTTGTGTTAAAAATCTGTCCTTTTTGGTGATTTGGATGGTAATTTTAGCATTTGTATTGACAACAACTTTACAGTTACTGTTTCCATCAAAACAAAACAAAGTGTCTACAGGTGATCTCTTAGATTTATCTATTTGTAGATAATTTCCATGTATTAATTGAACACTTTAGAGAAAGCTAGTTGCCTATAAACAACAGTCTATTACGGATAAGAATTTTTTTTATGCACTGAATGGAAGGCTACACTGCTATGAGCTCATAGCCTTAATCATCCCCCATTGGGCCTCACATTAAATTGTTTTTCTGGCATACAGCCAATATTTTATCAGTAACCAGAAAATTGCTTTTTAATCAAAATAGCATGCATGGTGTAACATATATACTGCATTTTATTTTGCCTACATACACTAAAAATGTACACATGAACCTCTCAATTTACTTACTCAATTTTGTGAAATGCTTTATAAACATCACTGCAAACAAGATATCTTTTGCAAATGCATATTAAAATTTCATATGAAATACCAATTTAAAAGTGATTTCTCTATGCTCACAGATTTAACAGTGTCTTGCCAGGCTTAGATAACACTGACGTAAGCTCAGTAGCTAGTCCAAGCTAATGCCAACTCATACAGACAGGAATTCAGGGCAATCATCCAGCCCTAAAGGGGGATAGATGTGGAAGGGTTTTGCCTGCCAAATTAGTACTGTCCCTAATATGAGCATGAGGTGACAGAAAGGGCACCTTGATGACATGCGTTACCTTTACTCTGGTAAAGAACATCTTTATCAATGAAATTCTCCCTGCCAATTATTTATGCTATATTTAAAACATCTATGCCCAAAGTAACAAAAGCAGGGGAAAAAAATAATAAAAATAAACATACGGTGTTTTTAACTTTCAAAATAAAACAAAAGTTCTACATAAGGAGTGTCTTCAACAGCTTTCTATATGATGTAACCCCTTCCTCTGTCTCCTGAAGCTGAATGTTCCTGAAGCTAAGGAGTGGGGGTCTTTTTTATTGAAAAGTGTCTGCCAGATTCTCTGTGCTATCATTAAGCAGCAAATATTTTTAATAATATAGAGAGACTGAGAGTTCCATGCTAATTTACTGAGGCCACTGTGATTAAACTGTGCAAATGATGAAGCAAAATGGAAGCATATTGTTTCAGAAAAGGACTTATGACATATCCTACACATAACAAAAAACTGCACAAGAATGGCTTTTCATGATGTTTTCCTGGTTGTCAAAAATAATCCAGCCAAACTGATGATTAATTTTTACACAAGATGTTACTAAAAGATTTAAACTGTTGTGATATCCAGGGTGTGAAAGTTAACTTAGTTCACTCACAATAGATCTGCTTTAAAATGATGTAATCCAATACTGATTCTCCTAATTGCCTACCTTTTGCCACAGGCCATAAATGTGTCAGTTCCCTCTTCTTGATTGCTACTGAAGTACAGTAGTAAAACAAGTAGAACACAAGTGGCTGTCTAGCGTTTTGGTCACTAGTCACAAGTGTTAAATCAGATTAAAAGTTGTTGAGAGGTCCTATTTGCGATTGAAGTGAACCAAAGAAGAATGCCAATATGACACTGGTCTTACTTCATCCCTTCACATAGTATAGCTCAAGCTTTAAAAGGTCAATATGCAAGAGTATACTATTATATCCTGTGCTTTAAATACACTTATTTAATATCAATTAACCACTTTCTTCCAACACACATATAAAAACAATTAAGGAAGACTTTAAATAGACAGCAATGTCTGGGCAGAAAGTACACAACCTTATCAATCATCACAAATGAAAGAATTATTAGTTTTATTATATAGTTGAAAGGACTATGATCTCCACTCCAAGCCACTGTTACCTCTTTACATACTAATCCACAGCGAGAAAACTGATTCGAATGCATTACGACACTGCATATAGCTCATCTATTTTAGATTAATGCTATTCTGTGAATGTTTTTTTCTTTGAAATCAAAACCAGCATTTCCTATATCATTGGCAAGTAGGACATATACAGTCCTAAGTAGACATGGAGAATAAGTAGTATGGAACAAAGTGCTAATGGGGTCTTTGCCATTGTCTGCAACAGTCAACAAAGTCACACAGGAGAACAGGACAACTAATCCCCATAAGCTCCTATCACTAAGGTGAAGAAGAGAAAAAAATTCTGTCTTCTCATTAGGGACTGACGTCAAGTGACATGTGTCAACAACATTAAACTGCTAGTTCTAAAATATTTATGGAATTTCTAAAATCACATTGAAATGTCTTAACTGGAAAATCATTGAGAGTCAACAAAGTAAAGTGATATGTTAAACCTCATCTTGAGAGAAAAAGAGAGATTAATTGCGGAAATAAAAATCAGAGGCAATTTAGAGTCAAGCTATCATGTGTCAACACATTTGCTGCAAGAAAAGATGGAATCCAACCCAAACTTATAATACAGATTTGATGTTTTTAAAAGACCAGTTTCACAGTATGAAAATGGTTCTAAGCTGAATCAGAGTGAGAAAAGAAATTGAACATAGAAATTCTCAAAGGAAATGAAAATTGGTTAGGATTCTTGTTTCTAATGCCCATAAAACCATTTTTTCCAGATTTAAGAAAAATCTATGCTAGTTTAAAAATGGTTAAAAAATGGTATTTAAAGAACTAGATACTGAAGCTAGGAAATGTATCAAGTTTATGTGAGAAGCAAACAGATGCAAAAAGAAATCAATTGTCAGAAGATATAAGGATAATTTAAATGATTTTCAAGACCCACTAGAAACAACAGAGGATCTATAAATCGTAGCCATCACAAATCATGCAGAAGAGATTGAAAAGTTCAATAAATAATTATTTTCTGCATTTGGAAAATAAAGCACGATAACCTGTTCTGATCAAGTGATCAGAATATAGTACTTTTTCAACAGTATGTTAAGAAGATATTAAACAACAGCTACTACAGTCAGATTTTTTTCAATCAGTGTATATAAATGGCTAACTTGTAGCTAGGAGTTTTATAGTAGCCTAGGAGTTTCTTGCATCGTTAATGCTGACTTTTAACATAACTCTGAATGAAAACCAATGGCCATTACAAGATTTTGATTAAGGAGCTGAAAGTTTATGGACAGCAGATCTTTTGAATTCATCTTTTCAATTTGATTTTTATTTTTTGAAAAGTCTGTGATTCTGATTCCAGCTGATAAAGACTGTGCTGATGAAGCTTCTGTAAAGCAATTAAGTCTAATATTATACTGATAGAAATTCAGCATAGCACAAACAACTACTACTAAGGTGTCAAAATGGAAGTTACTATCAAGAGCATCATTTCTCCTGAGATCCTGGGGTGGCATGTTTTTGACCTTCTGTCTTTTATCATAGAAACATAAAATCATTACAAATAAAATTTGCAGATAGCATAAAAACTGATGTAGGTGATAATCATAAAGACAGTTCAATGGTACAGTGCAATAAGAATTTCGTGATAATCTGGATGCATGCAAGCAGTTTGTGGTTCAATACCTCCAAATGTAAACTCACAAAGAACAAAGGATTCTGCTAATACTTCTGCAATGGGAGACTTGGTTGTCCAAAGGGTTTACATAGTCCTTGGATGAATAGCAGTGTATATTACTGCAAATAAAGACATCAGATTTCCTTCCTAGCTAATATGGCTGTAGTAAATAATAGCTCAGCTCTGACTTCTGCAATTCTAGAAGTTTCAGAGAGGAACTACAGAATTTACTGAAGAACTGCTTAAAGGGAAAAGTTAAAGGAAATTTTTAATCAATTAATTTTGCTTGTAAAACAGAAGGTGAGGAGGGTACCCACTGAGAATGTACATGCACCTACATGGGGGAAAAACTGATAACAGAGGTCTCTAATTGGAAAGAAAGTTTTATCCAGATTCATTGGCTGGAAGCTAAAACTAACAAACAAAAAAATCAAGCATGAATTTGTCAATAGTGAGACAGTAACTGCCAAGTATTTTGATGGCTTGTACAGTACTGAAAATTTCATTAGAACTTTTTAAGATGTTTTGATTTTCTTCAAAAGGAGAACTTAGGAAATTCCCAATCTCAGTCTTAAACATAGACTGACCACAAAAGTTCCACAAAGGTGTGAATACATTGGAAGGCATGGTCCAGTAAGAAGAGCCCCAGAAAAACTCACTGTTCTTAGCACTGTCACTGGAAGGTGGGATTAGCTCAGTCAATTCAATTCTGTGGTCCCACTACCCTTCTTCATAATCTGGAGACAAGAGCGGTCATCAACTCTTATATATGGGCAATTTTCTTATTTACAACTACCATTGCAGCCTCAGATGTTAGCTGTAATGGCACAGAATGGCACAGAATGCATCTCCATCTCCTCTCCACAAAAACAATGTTTTATTTTGTTTTTCAAAAGTCATTCTAATGCATTCTAAACTTAATAGACTGACAGGGAATGCAAGGTTATACCCAGGACCTGGCAAATAATCTTTAAAGTATTTTTTGGAAGTGAGTGAAACAATCTAAAAAACTTCCCCACACTTTTCTTCCTGTGGCCAAAATCTCCATATATATATATATATATATATATATATACATATATATATATATATAATTTTATTATTATTATTATTATTATTATTATTTAAGTAATACTTGTTATTTATCTCCTAAACTGAAAAATACCTTACACATGCAGAATACTGTACATATTAGGTAAATAAGTGATCTTTATATCATCTTTCACTTTAAATGTTTACAATTGACTTATAGCTGTTTAAAGCAGAAAAACTAAGGCACAGAGAGATGATACTCTGTCCCATGACCATCCTGCAAGTCACTGATTTTCAAACCTGTGCTCATCACCGACTGCCTGCCTCTGACTTTGATCACATCAGTTTGGGGATCACTGCTCATTCAGCAAGGCACAAAAGTATTGCAAAAGTCAGATTAGGATATCAATTGGATGATACTAATTGTAAATTTTAAAACTCAAACATGCAACCCAACATTTGGTTTTACCATGATAGATAGATGTGTAACAAACCACCTTTCCTTCCCTTGTAGGGTGTTTTTTCCCTAATCTATGTACAATCACTTTGTGCTGCTATGACAAACAGGAATATTTCTTATGAAAAAAATAATATTGTTGCTTGGACCATTAGTTGATATATTTTTAAATAGCAGTCGGTCTCCTGCAGGTTATCCTGCTTGTGGTTCTTAGAATAATGTCTAAAAACTGCAGGTGTTTGCTCATTTATTTTTTTCTTCTAAATCACCATCTTTGAAAAAGATGAAGAATTCTTACTGAGAGAAAATAGTAGTTGATAATTTAAAATTCAAAGAAATAGCACCAACATTTTTTAAATGAATGCTTGACATCAGGTTCTAAATACAGGTTAAGAACCTAATCTGGTGAATAAACATGGATTTAGAGGTAGGAGTTTAACCTTAGGTATTCAGAAAGAAAAAAAATCTAGCCATAATTTTTAAATGCTGAGTATTTAATATTAGCAAATCTTAAAAGTCACGGGCATGCTAATTTTAAAACCTACATGTTGACAGTTTCAATTTATTTCTAGTTACTGTTAGGAGTTTGTTTATATTAAGGTATAAATTTAAAGTCAGCTAGCTTGCTTCACTTTAATTTCTACAGCTCCTTTTACAACAGAGTAGCAGCCAATCCACTACAAAATGTTTTTAAAGTATCACATAGTTTTAGAAGAACAACTTTTTCATGATATCCTGTTCACTTGCTTCAATAGCCTAAGGCAATTTAATTGTTGCAGACTTCATCTTAATTCCTATCCGTCTCCTGTGCCCCTTTTTCTATATCTATCACAACCCATTTGGATTAGAATCAAAGATTACAAAATGTTTACAAGACTGTACAAGCTGAATACACCTTTCCTAATCTTAAATGGTCTCAAAATCATTGTACTGTTTGTACAGGTGGGATCGGAACTTGCCATCCAGAGCTTTGGAAATCAAATGCTGAATAAACTCTTAAACTTCCTAAGTGCTTTATGTTATCAATAGCCACAAGAAACAATGTCACTTTACACAGATCAAATGTAGTTAAAGACAGTTTTTAGCAACAACTGCTTAGAGCAGCAAAAAAAAAAAAAAAAAAAAAAAAGCAGAATCGCTGGGAGCCGTACTGCTGAACTCTGCAGAAGACTCCTTCAAATAAATATTTCAAACCTTTATATGAATATTTTAAGCATGACAACTACACATAAACACACAGCCAAAGTGCTCAAATCCACTCAAGAAAGACTATTAAGTCATCAACCTGCTCCTGACAGGATCCACTGAATATGGCAACAGTGAGAAGTCAGGAGACAGTTGGAATCATTTCAAGACTGCTAATTTAACTTGTCTTAAAACCAACCAATGCTCAACGTGTCATCATCAATGTCATCTCATCGCAGTCTGAAAAGCCTTCGACCTAAAGCAAAAAGGTCCCCAAGTGCCACCTTTCTTGTCTACTGGTTGAAAATCTAATTGGTTCTGCTGACAGGCCTGGGAATTGGTAGGAAGGCTGTTCAGTTAATCTCCAAGGGCCAGCAAAGAGCTCAGTATCCATCTCTGAGCTTTGCTCCCTGGCTGTCGTAAAATGACTCTGATGGTAGTGCAAGCTCTTATGCTTCAGCTGTCTTCTGACTTCTGTTAAGTCAAATTCAATAAAGTTTGTCACTCAATAATCTGAGAGCTACCCAACAAAACCTCTTTGATCAATAACAGCTTGCCTGCTTGCACTGAGGAAGGTGACCTATTAAAGATTAAAAACACCTGCTGCTTGCAGCACTGAACATCTTTTTTTACTTTCAAATAAAAATTCATCCATTAAAATGAGTATAACAGTTACAACTATATATAAATATTACATGCCAGAAAGCTAAAATAAGATTAAAAGAAACATTTTAGCTATAGTACAGTGCTTTTGTAAAACTTAAATTTGACTCATTGTTTTTCTTAGAATCAGAAAGGCCTCACCCAGAAAGGCCTTTCACCACCCACATGTAATTTTTGCTTTAATATTCTGTGTATGCTCTACCATTTTCTTAATTTTCTAGCTGCTAATAACATACAGCTCTGCTATAGTGACAGTCCAGTAATCTAATTTGTTTCTACCTATTCACTTATGCAAGAACATAAATACTTCTGTTGCCAGTAAATAAAATTTAGAATTTCAAGTATAAACATCTTCCCCTCTGTTTGAGAAATTTTCTTGAAATGCAGATCCACGTTATTGGAGACTATGACTAAGGAGTGCTTTACAAAGTTCCAAAAGGAAAATTATAGGCAAATGAACTGCATTGGGAAAAGACCCAGGAGTGTACCTTATTCATATGTTCCTTTTAAGTATTTCATATAATAGATAAAGATAAATATATTTTTTTTTCTTTTTTTTTAATTCTATATGGAGTTGTTTGGTAAAAAGTGAATATTCCTGACATTTTTCCAAACCTCACAGAACTTTTGGATTAGGTCACCTGAAACTGGCCATTTTCTGTGTAAGATTTATCCTTACTGATCAAGTACTAGTTGAGATACCTTACCCAGATATTGTACAATAAAAAAGGATATGAATAAACAAAGCATGTAATTGAAGGTCTATAACTTCTTAATAGATAACTGAAGGAAAAATCACATATAAGCAAATTTGACAGACTGAACCATCAGATCCTGTTTGGAATGGGCCGTCAATCTCCCAGAAAATCACTGAGCCCCTCAGAGATACACAAGGTAAGCAGCATATCTTTTGATTGTCATGCTTTGTTTAACTTAGTGTCCTTCATGCATTCATTTAAAGAAGTAAAAATAAGCTGGAAAGTGACATGACTTTTCCAAGCAGCTGGGAGATTTGGATCTGTATCTTCAACTGAAATAAATATGTCCCTAAATTCTCTGGATGGTTAAAAAGGACTGATTCTGAAAACATTTGGATAGGATTTACACTATCATTAGTTATTACTTTCTAAGAAAGGAAATATGGATCCCCAGGCTAGAGGAATATAAAACAAGAATTACATGCTAGCTAAAGCTACTTCAGTATCAAGTTCATTATCTCCTTCAGTATCTTCAGTATCGAGTCCCTGAACCTCTAAGTAGGGGTTGGGGAACAAAGTCCCTCCCACTGTAAGTGAAGAGCAGGTTCAAGACCACCGAATGAAACTGAACAGGTACAAGTCTTTGGGACCTGATAAGATGCATCCCATGGCCCTGAGGAAACTGGCTGATGTAGTTGCCAAGCCTCTCTCCACCATATCTAAAAAGTCATGGCAGTCAGGAAAAGTGCCTAGTGGCTGGAAAAAGGCAAACATCACTCCCATTTTTAAAAAGGGTAGAAGTAGAAAGGAGGACCCAGGGAACTACAGACCGGTGAGCTTCACCTATGTGCCTGGGATGATCAAGGAAGAGATCCTCCTGTATCCTGTGCCGCATCAATAGAGGCAAGGCCAGCAGGCTGAGGGAGGTTATTCTACGCCTGTGCTCTACCCTTGTGAGCCCCTACTTAGACTAAAAAAATACTGTTAAAAGTTCTATAGAAGGTTATTAAGAAAATGTTTTTATTATACAAAATCAAATGCTTGCATTGCTCACAGAATACCGTAAAAAAAAAATAAAAATCATACATTAGACTCTAGCAAGTACTGCTCAAAAAGTTCAGCTCAGTAACTGCAGCCCTTTACATGCCTGTTCAGTGGGTTTGGTCAACTGGACTTCATCAGCTGGGCTTTCAGCAGGAGATACCAGAGAATCTCTGCACCTTTACAACTACCCAAATTGCCAGCACCTACACATACACACAAAATAAAAATAAAAAATAAAATAAAAAAATCACACTTCTGAAAGATCCTTTCATTATCTGAGGGGGAAGGAGTAAGAGGCATCTAAAGACTGACATGACAAAGAAACAAAGTATCTTTAGGACTGTTCCTGTTGCACTGAGGTTTTCCATCCCATACTTCCATTTCTGGAGGCCAGAAGTGGTCTGCGTGGCCTCTGTCTTTGGGAAACACTTGATATTTATCATCTAAATGCATACCATTTTCATTCTTTTAGTTAATCACTGCTCTCTTTTCCATTGGAGGGCCAGAATTGTGTTGGTTTTCTAATGTATGACAATACGTAAGAGCTTATTTCTGCCCTGAGGACTCTGAACCTGACGGTTCTGTAAACAAGATCACTAATATCTATGGGATCTCTTTCTGCACAAGTTTAATGGCGTGTAGATACTGATGAAGAAAATTATTGTGAGAAAATGTAAAGTTAAGGTAGCTAAGGTAGCATTTTTGAACAATGGATTGTGTTGATGCCAGCGTGAGTGTTGGTAAATGACACTACTCAACGTACTGCTTTACAATGAACAATTTATATTCTTAAAGTGTATATCTGTGGCCTGATTTGCAGTTGCTGGGTACCTGTAGCTAAATAAGAAGAAGCTATACAAAGAACAAATAAAGTGTTGTGGAACGCTTAGTAGCTTGAAAAAAAAAAAAAACACAGCATACATGTCAACTTGGGCATTCAAAATATAGGCTGGCACTTTTCTCCGTGGCTTATTCCTCTTTTAATAATGTCATCTCACCTCACAGGGGCTTTGTGAAAATTAATTAATTACGGTTTGTGAGGCATTCAGATGCTAATGATAGCTACAATGGAAAGAAAACCTATGGAGAAATTAATAGTTTTGAATTCAATGTAATGATTGAATGTGAACACCACATGTGGGTCACATATTGACCAATAAGAATAAGAGAAAACATGAATAGCTGCTCATTCACTGATCTCTGTTAGTGTGGAGACTGAATGAGAGACAGGGGTCTTGTGGTAAAAGCATAATATATGTGTATATTAATAAAAATAGTACTGTAATACATGTAAGTGAAACGTTGACTTACTATCTAATAAGTAAACAGAATATGACATTTCTCATCTTTTAAACACTAGAGTTTAAAAACTCTTGTTCTCAAAAAACAAAAAGGGAAATATAAAAACATTGAAAGATTTTTTTTAAGTTCACAACATAGACTACTGCCACTGCAAAACAAACAAACAAGAACAAACAAACAAACAAACACACACACAACCTACCTGTATTAAGTTCTGTGCTAGTCAGTGGATTTCAGATATCTGCTCAGAGCAGAGGAACACTGACACTTGGGTACCCAAAGTTCTGCTTGATGTTCTGAGAGAACAACAGCCCAGGAGTCACTCTTCTGAGAAAGGTTGTTTCTGTCCTTGACTCTGTCTCATACTCCTACCTTTTTTACTAGCCAGTATATATAGCGGCAGATTTTGCTACTTAAACCAATCTTACCAAATGTCTTACTCAAACTATTAATTGAACTTTCCTTTCTAGAGACTCAAAACCATTCCTCTTTTCTAGCCAGGCCATGACTTAGTATTTTGGTTAACACACAACATGGAGGTATTCTAATTCCCAGGACCTTACTCAAGCACAGCAACTGGCCTTTCCACAAACATCTGGAAAAATCTTGCTCCACAGCACAGAAGGACTACAGCCTTCTAATGAAACAATGAAGGAATAATAAACCCAAACCATATAGCACGCAAAAAGAAAAGAAAAAAGAAAACCACTACCACCACATTGGTCTTCCTTTAACTTGTTCCAGAAAAACTCAGCCAATATAAAACTTCCAAAAGCTATTGCCCTCTGGTAGGCCTGCAGTATGGAAAATGCCAGAGGAAACAACCATGATGTAATGAAGTGTACCACTTAAAATTGGTTTGAGATTAAATCTTCACCCTGTTTCAATCTTCTCAGTATTTTACATTTAAAGGGCTCCTACATTTAGAGTCCTAATTCCAGCAGTGGCAAAATTCTCTGTACAATTCTTGAGAAGGGGAAGCAGAAACGGAGCTGCTGGTCTCTTCTCCCTGGTAATCAATGATAGAACACGAGAGAACAGCGGCACAAAGCAGCACCAGGGGAAATTCAGACTGGACATAGGAAAAAATTCTTTACTGTGAAGTGGTCAAACATTGGAACAGGCTGCCTAGAGAGGCGGTTGATGCCCCTAACTTGTCAGTGTTTGAGAGGCATTTGGAAAATGCCTTTAATAACATGCTTTAACTTTGGGTTAGCCCAGAAGGGGTCAGGCAATTGGACAAGATGATCCTTGAAGGGTATTCTATATGATTCTCTCAGCAAAATACAAGCAGCTCTGTAATTAATCTTAAATTGGTCCTAAATTGTGATTCAGGTCAACAGACTGGGGAGAAAAAGTCAGGAACAAGGCCCTACTGCATCAAGCAATGCTTGATCCTTGAAGTTACATAAGGTATGGAATGTTGTCTAATTGTCTTCATCTCATTATCAGACAGAATCAAAAAAAAGACATCAGAGCTTCCCCATCTTGCTCGTAAGACCATTCTATGCAGCAGTACATTTAACTCCATTTTAAATAAAGTTTCTATGTAGCTTATTAGAAAGTATTTTGTAGATTACTGTATGTTTTGCATTCCAAACTAACTACTGTCTATGTGGCCAATTCACGCAGTTACGCCAGTGCAGAAGTGGAATATGTCCACAGTAGATAATTCCTGACACAGGAACATTCTTTTTTTTTTTTTTTTTTTTTTTTTAAATCAGTAACTGGAAGGAGAATTTAGAATTCACTGAAAAATATTGTTTAAAATAATCACAATATTTTCAAAATGGACATGGTTTTTTTTGCAGCCAAATAGATATGGCTGATGGAAACACCTCTGATCTGGACTGCTTTCATATGTCATAATGTGGCTATTGTTCTGATGTTACCTCTGTTGTAATTGCAGTAAAATTCTTAAAAAATAAACAATAATAAAAACGTCAAGTGATTTCTCATATCCTGCTTTAAGAAGAAGCCCAATCACAATACTGGTCTAATTTTTAACACCCCAATACCCACCACTTTGGTACAAGCAGGCAAGTCAGGGCTTGTACAAGCTCCCTATTCCACCTCCACAGATGCTCCCCTATTGAGAAAACTTCCATATACAATGGAGTGTTGTTGTTGGTGGGTTTTTTTCTTTTGTATAGTAGGGACACCATCATTTGCTCAGCTCTTTGAATGAGATTTTTGTGATCTACTTTCATTTCAGTATTATAAATAATTCCCTCATAGCCACGTGTTCTTAAGGCGGTATAATTTCAATTGTCTTACACAGTTTATCATATTTTAATGTAGTATATTTGTTCTTCTAACTTCTTTTGCTTTGATCAAGGTTAACTATCCTAGAAATATTTTCAAAGTTTCCTTTTGTGAAAATTGTATTTGTAAACATCTAATTAAAATAATTAGAGAAGGTTAAGACGTGACAATAAGAAATATCAGAAACACAAAAACTTCTCATAAAGAGAGAAAAAAAGACCGTGTGTATTTGGGAGATGAGAGAAACAAGTGGAGACAATAGAAATGCACAACATAATTAATTGTATACATAATATTTATCATATGGTTCTATTCACCATTTCTATCAATGCAAGAACAAAAGGACGTGCAATGAAATTGAGAGATAATAAAATTTAAATCTGATATCAGAGGAACACATTTCTACCAAAAAAAAAAAACAAACTAACAACCAAACATAAACCATGCAATTATTATGTGAAACACAGGTTTGCAGGACAGAAGGAAGCCTCCCAAGTCATTCCAGACCTACCTCTGTAATAAATAATATATAAAGTATATAATGTACAAAAGAACATCCAGACTGGGTCAGACAAAAGACCCATCCAGACTTATCTAGTCTGTGATACTAGCCAATACTGGATATCAATGAAATAGCATAAAAACAGAATGAGTACACACTGATATTCACTCCTGTATCTGGCCAAAATAGCAATAAACTGGCATAGTGTCTTCTTGTTCCACAGCTTGTGTTCGTATCTTTAATAATTCCTGACAGACTTTTCTTCTGGGGATTTGCCCATCACATTTTGAATCGATATACACTTTCAGGCTTCAAAAATGCCTTGTGTTAATAAATTCCATGGTTTCATTCCATGCTGCCTGCTGGCTTTACTAGGGCTATCTTCCTCCTCTTGATTTACAATAACCAAATGGATTTCCTGTCCTCCTTCTCATCCGTGATTTAGATTCCTACACCACATCCAATCATTCAGCTCTCTCCCAAACTGCGAAACTACTCTAATTACTCTCACACCAAATGGAAACCATTGTGTTACTCTGGTCATCCACGGTTTTCCTCTCTTTGCCTTAATTGATACTCACCTCTCCTGAGATCAGAGAACCAGACTCTATGAAGTACTTATCACAGACTGTATAAGCAATACAACAATTTGGTAATGTTTTAATCATGCTAGTCAAATATTCTAAAATCGTTGTTTTCTGTTAATTATTTTAGAGCCTAACAGTAAGTATACATATTATTTTCCATAAATGTTCCTTTGTATTTATTGATATTTAATCTGCAACTTTATTAACCAGTCACTCAGCACCATGAGATCCCACTCATGACAGTGTAGCTCTAAGTATTGATCTCTGTTGGATTCTGCTAATATTCCCCCTCACTGTGACAATTGATCATTTTATTCTAGTTCTTTGCTTCCTATCTTTAATAAAGTATAAATTTAAAAGATTTTTTTTCATCATGTTAAATTGGCTAGTAGGCCTGTAGTTGTTCAGATCTTTCTCAAATACAAATATTCTATTTGCTACTCTCCAATCATACAGAACTACCTAGCAACTTTATGGATTTGTTTAAAATACTGGTCAGACCTCCAACTTTACATGCCACTTCTTTCAAGAGTTATGTGATTGAGAATATCTGGTCTATAATAACACAACTCTCTGAATTTCACTACAGAAAAGATTTGGACCTGAAATTTATATTAGTTATTCACACTGTTTTTTTTGTCCTATTCACTAGCATTGTATGACTGAAAACTGCATCAAGCTCCACCTATTTTTGCCTTGATTTGTGCTACAAATTCCAAATAAGTTTTGCAAGTTCAACCTCAAAAAATTCCAAAATCCTCTACTTGCAGGTCACAACTGACTTCATTAAATAGCTCTGTTTTCCCAAGTTTGCATTTTAAAATCAATGACTTAGGAATTGAATCACTTTTATCTCCCCATTCAATCCGAACAGAATGAATGAGATTATATTCTATAATCAGCTCTTCTATGACAGACTTAGAGTACATAAGTCTCAAATGGCATCAGCTCTTGATGACCCAGTGACAGTGTGATGAAGCCTGTGAGCAATCACATTCATAAACAGAGAGAGCAAATGTTAGGGATTCTGATAAGTGGGAAGGCACAATCTACAACAATAGCGTAACTCCCAGTGACATTCAGCTCTCCAACTATACCCATACACACAACTGATGTGGGAATTCTATAGTAGACTTCTAGTGCCTCCTGAATGGAACTTCTTTTACCCTTTTCCCCAGATTTATTTGGCTAAAACAGATTTTTTCCAAGTACCCACCCTGTCCCTCTTCTGTAAAATGTAGAACGTTCAGGAGGAGCATTTGTATCATCACATACGAAAAATGACTGAACATATATTAAAGGCTCTTATAAAACATTTTACTTTATAGCAGCTCATTTTTGTCACTGCAATTCAACCTTCAGATTAGTCTTTTAACTAACTACATAGCTTACCTGATTACTGTTATAACATTCTCCAAGGATATCGTATCCATTGTTGTATACCATTTAGACAAACCTGTGTGCTCTTTCAGTATCTGAAATTGATCACGGAGCCTGCACAAGTCTACCAATCACTTTCTCCCTTTCACTGTTTGAAGCACTTACTTATTTGTAACCTCAACTCTAGACGATATTCCAGACAATTGAGTGGGCTTTGTCCATTGAAAAAAAAAAAAAAGGCAGAACATCCCGTATCTCTGGCATGAGATGTAGTCCTTACCTTGCACTTCATTCTCCTTTTCTGAGAACTGAAAGAAATACACTGAAAATCTGACTCTATTCCATTCCTACCAATACCTATGTAAAATAGTGTCCAGATCCAAACAGATCCTGTCAATTTAGCCTAACAGAGTCTGACCAGGTCTTGCCAGCCACTGATAGAGTCCTGACCCTTTCTGGTGTGCAGCTCATTGCTACAATATACAATAAAGAGCTTTCACAGTGGTGCTCTCTGGAATCATAGGAAGGATTAAGCAGTTACTGGAAAAATGGAAAATGATCCTTCAGCTTTCAGTCAGTACTGCTAGGTGAAAAGATGAATAAAGGTGAAATGTTTTGTCATAGAAAACTCTGAAGTTGGAATTAATTAAAAAAAATTAGTTACCTTATAACTGTGCTTATGGAGTATCATAAAGAAATGAGCTACATTTAAATGGCTTCAGAATGGTGTCACTAGTCACATTGTGTTTACAGGTTAGATGGACAGCTGCCATTGTCATCTTTATGCTGTCATGCCAATAAAAACTCAGCAAAACAGGTCTCCCTGTACAAAGTAGGAAAAATAGTTACACAACTGTATTCCTCTGTTACAAATGATTAAGTGTTTGGGTTTTTCTTACACATGAAAACCAGCAAGCAGATGACACTCAAGACTTCGCAGCTCACATTTCTGCTATAATTTAGTAATACTTTATGAAGCTTTTTTCTAACAAATACCAATTATCTTCCCAAGTACTACTGAACTTTCTCCAATTAGAGGAAACTGTTAGCTGCCTCATACTAGAAATAAATGCAGTGATGAACATGGAACTGTTAAAAGATATCATACCCAAATGGTCCATCTAGCAAAAACATCCAAATATTTCAGGGAAAGGGAAAAAAGGATGTTCACAGGGAAGGAAAAAAAAAGTCTCACTCACTAGAGTCGGATAGTTAGGTAGATAGTTCATGTCCCAGCACAGACATATTACTGCCCTTTTGTTTATTACACACACATGCTCACAAACCAAGTAAGTGTATAAAATGTGTATAAATGAAACTAATATGCATACATATTTTGTAACACATATATAGAATCTCTCTGTTTGTACTGTCTTTTAACTACAGCAGGCTAATACACTACACATAAGCTTTTAAAATTCATGCTAAACTCTTATGTCATTATTATACTGAAACAGAATGAAGCTATAAAGATACACGTGGTTTGTGTTTCACCCTTAATTTCAGGAGGAAAAATTGATTTGGAAGAAAACGATGGGAAAAAAATAGCAAAGGAGCTACCACAATGTACTAAATGCTTAATTATTTTGCATACTTTCATCATGTCAGCTTCTAGTTCTCTTTGGTCATTCTGGGTCAGACCAAAGCTCCATCCAAACCAGCAGCTTGTTTCCACTATAGGCAAATACATATACAAACACTAAAATAAGAATACAATATTCCCTAAAACATTCCCCCAAACTCCAACAAACTACAGCTCAGCAATCTTCTGAGATTGTGTCATGATATGGTGGAACAAAACTCAAACAAAACATGGTGGAACAAAGCTCATTGCAAAGTATTGCTGCAATAGCCATGGCTACAGATATCTTTATAAAACAATGTTTGAGTTCAAAATACAATATAACATGGAAAATGTCAAAAGGAATGCAATTAATAGTTACAAAAATTCCACAAGTTCTCTGAAAGGATTTGAATGGTTTTTTTTCCTGTTTCAGTGCTATCAAGAGATTAGCAATGTGACTTACATCTTGTCAAACCTAAAACCTTTAAATAGACTTTTGAAATCAAAATATTTGAGAATGGACTCTATCAAAACATGAAAGAACATTCTGCTTACTTTATATCTATCAAAAAGTAATCCAATCGACCAACAATTCACTTCAATAATATTTTAATTGATACATCTCTCTGCTGCCAATAAAATGCAAACCCAGTCCGAAGATTTTTTTGATCGTACTTCCACTACCACCTTTTTTCCCCTGTTTAATTCTAATGACACCCATCATGTTAATGCCACAATAAATGATCTCCTGGATAAAATGACCCAGCAAGAACTAGTACAAACTATAACTAGTAGAAACTGTTAATAAAAAGAACTAATACAAAATCTATTTTTTAATTATAATTAGTCTACACGAAATGTTTAGAGTACAAGAAAGATAACAGAGTTTTGAATATTATAGGATAAATGTAGTTTATGATAACTTTTTATTTTATATTTCTGTCCCAGATACACTGGCTTTAAACAAAAAAAAAAAACTATAAGATCATGATGTCTTGCTAAACCTTATGCAGAATACCTGTGAGCTACTGTGAAAGTTGCATTTTCTGTCCTTCTATACCTGCACTGCATTTTTGCATTCAAAGAAGCAACCAGATAGACACAGGATGAAACCATTCAGCCTGCCAATCCAATGCAAAATGGTTTAAATTTCAGGGGTGGAGGGAAAAAGAAGTGAGCCAAAATGATTTTCTCAACTGTTACAGTATCCTCTCACTAACCTCTGCTATGGCAGCTTGAGTTACTTTGAAGAAAAATCTGCAGTTCATTGAAAAGCCAGATGACAAAATTCTGAACTAAAGAAGATTTTATAGTTTTTGACAACACTATCAATTTTTGTTAAGTATACTGATGCCATAGGAATTATAGAGTATCATTGAAAAAAGAGTGTCTTAAAACGTAGTAAATTTTAATTCACAAATTGAGACATCTGAAATCTAATAGAGCTTTTGTTGTACCATGCATCTTTAGAAGATACTCAATTGACCAATACCTTCTAAGCAATGAAGAGGATATCATCTTTGCTTTTATTCACTCTGCTAAGACAACTTTCCTAGAAGATTATTATCTGTATCAAC
The DNA here is from genome assembly GCF_013377495.2 of Cygnus atratus. Taxonomy (NCBI): domain Eukaryota; kingdom Metazoa; phylum Chordata; class Aves; order Anseriformes; family Anatidae; genus Cygnus; species Cygnus atratus. Next base: position 93,296,895 of record NC_066364.1, read on the forward strand.
CAACCTGTGATAGTATTTTGTTGCACTTGCTTAAGAAATTTGAAATTTAGTCCCATATGGAGAAGAACAATAATATCGTAAAACAGGCTGATGTTCTGACTTCTGACTTCATACTGGTGATATAGAAATGACTTCTGACTTCTAAAACAGGCTGATATTTTGGTGTCATACTGGTGATATAGAAATGGTAGATTCTGCGCATTTTTAGTGGTCTGTCACAAACATTTTAGTTATGTTTTCTGCTACTATTTCAGTTTTGTTTGTTTGTTTGGGGGGGGGGGGGGGGTGTTGGTTGATTTTTGAGATTACAGAGGCCCAAAAAAATTCCACAAAATACAGTAAATTTTCCATGTTCCACATATCTTTTGAGAGGGTTTCCGCATTCTTCCAAAAGTGAGCCAAATTCATCATGCTTTTGCACTGAACATAACCAATTTGGATTAGTTTGGACTCTGAAGATTCCTGTGAACCACAAAATTATTTAACCATATTCGAAAGCAGTCTTCACAGAACCTTGTAAATCAGATCTCAATTTGAAAACTAAATCCAATAAGAATCCAAAAATTAGGGGTTTGACTACCTGCCTTCCAGGGCAGCAAATGCTGGCATACAATCTTGAAAAGGACTGGGCACTATTGAACACACAATAGCACTGCCATTGGTTTACACATGAATTCCCTGTAAATCTCCCTTTCTGGATTTATTCACGCCATTTTTACAGTGTGCAAAAGACTGCAAGCAGGATAAACACAACTAAAAGTGCAAATCAGTTATTTATCGGTTAATACATACAATAGATAACAAGGACTTGCAAGCCAGTCATACATGAAGTCTGGCAGGAAACCTTCAGTGCTACTGAGTCATCAGCTTCTCTTCCTGAATTCTTTGGCTGGTAATTCTCACAGCAATCTTACCTGCCTCTGATTTTACCTTTCACATCTCATAATTGTACAGACTTTCTCAAAGCTCATTCTCACAACTTTCTTTTCACAGACTTCCGAGCCAATGTGACAGAGCTCTGCTGTATCAAAACTATGCCTTCAATGAGAAAGACGACCCCCCGGGAGAAGAGTTACATGTATATGTTGCAGAAGTATATATTAGTCACCAACATCGCTAAAGAAGAAAATTAATATAGTCATAAGACTGCTACCCTCCCCTTTAATTAGTCTGCTGAGATACCAGCTAAGAATTGCCCTTTTCTTGTACAAGTTAAAATACCTACCAGTTAGCATTATTACTCTTACAAATAATGTATGTTTTTATTTTCTTGAAGGAACTATATATTTATTCAAAATGCCACCCAAAATATATGTATAAACCCCTAAGTGTGGATGACAGCCACATTAGCTTTCTTCATTCCATAACATAGGTTATAATTATTTGAAAGTAGTTTCTGAAATGTAGATTTTCTCTTTTTTAGACAATCCATCCTTTCCCAAAGATGCTTAATTTTCTTCCTTCTATATTTTGCTTTATTTCTCATCTCGTGTATGATCTAATTTCTCAGTCCACAATATATTTGTACTTGATATATATCTGCAGAGCAAGTTACATGAGTTTCGCACAGTCTTTAATGGCATTTTTTCTTCCAATTTCAGCATTATTTCATCTAGTTTAAAAATAATGCTGCTTTGCAAAAGCTCACTTTCATGGGTAATTATTAATTATTATAGAGATTATGGAAGCATTATCATTGTGCACTTACACCAAACCTTTTGCATTCCTTTTTTTTCTTTTATTTTTTTTTAAATGAAAAGGTAAATCCATTGTTTCTGGCAATTAAATTAAGGTCACACAATGTATATTCAGAGCTATATAGAACCACCATCCATAGATTTTTCAACATAACAATAATTAGCTAATGTTTTTACAGCACTTTGAAGTTATAAATTGATGCGTAAGTGCACAGTATTCTTATCATGGCTTCAACAGAATTCAGGGCAATTAATACTATAAAACTGCTGGTCATCCGAATACAATTACTTGCTCTGAGCAGGTGATTTAAATACAATGTACAGGTAATGACTGACCTTTACAATACAATGGTACAGTCACCACCAGAAAGCCGAGTACATTAGCCAAACACAGCTGGCTTTACTGAGGGATATAAAAGTATTCATGGTTTCTACATTACGTCTTGTCATTTGAGTCAGGAGGGCTTTCCCTCTGGTAATAACTGTAATGCAAATCTCCTTCTTAAACACAGGGTAGGCTAATAACCTTTCCTGTTATAGAAGTCCTAATATGAATACCACATAGGATATTTACTTCTACTAAATGGATACCTCATGAAGTTCTATTGACTAATTTGTGTATCTTCCACAAAGATTTACACACCTCTTTACTTCATTTCTTCATAGTAATTTTAGAGGTAAAGAAAAAAAATAAAAAATTAGAGAAAACTTTGCAAAATTATTCAACACTTGAGTGGGCCTGAGGTTTTAAAAGTATATATTTAGATGTAGTGGTTAGTCCTCCTTGTTACCAGATGACAATAACCAAAAGTTATGTTTGAGTTATATTGACGTCAGTATCTTATTGTCTGAAAAATAGAGTTCTTGAATTACCAATGCAAAATACCATACTTACACATCATATACCTGTAGATATAAATGTTGTATATGACATGAAATGTGTTGTAATTCTGCAACATTTTTTACATATATTTAAAAAGGAAAAAAAAATAATGAATTGAAGGAAAGTCAAGGAACACTGCTGCACAAGATTTTTGGTTTCACTACACACTGACACCTGCGTTCAACCATATCCACAGCAAAGAAGGATGCCATTTATCTTTTATAATAATATGGAGTTCTCTGTCAGAGTAGGGTCACTGAAATGAGTAATAATCCCACCACTGTCTAAGGTACAACCAGCAGGGTCCAGGTCAACAGGCAAGCAGACAATAATTTGCCCAACAACACTGAATTTCATCTGCCCGCAGCCTCTATCTACTGATTATACAATCAATACACCTCAGATGAGAAGAGCTAACAACTGACCGGGGCAGATCAATGCTAGCAAATAAGCGCTTCATGACAAAAAGTTTGATAATTACCATTCTGAAACCGTGTAAACGTTGTTTCTATTGTAACGACATTCATGATGATACTGCTATGATTGCACTGTTATTATAGGTTTAATGTTAGGCAATCAAGCTGCAGTGGTCTAGATATCAACAAACAGCATCAAAAGAAAACATCAAATTGTCCCTATTCTTCTGACATTGTAGCTGCAACATTTTTCTATGTTAGTGGCCGCAAATGAACAATAATAAGCAACAATTTAGTGAAAAATACTATTTTCACAGCTTACAAAAGTCATACAATATAGATTGATACGAGTATGATTATTTCTACACCCAGAAGTAGAAGGCACACCCACTTAAACCAGAGAATTAAAATGAATTCACCATTGTGTTCTTTGTTTCACATGCATCAGTTCAGAGCTTTTAATCTGCACTTCAGTTAGTCATAACCCAAAAGCATATGCAGCTTTGGTTGATTTATTATCACTTTTAATACTACACTTTTTTTTTTTTAATTTCCTGAAGTGCTAGTTCATTCTCAATACATTAACTTTTAAGAGAACTAGTCCTGACTGATTGTCAATAGCTACACTGATTCCAGTTAGCCTCTTACACCCTCAACACAGAGAAATGTAGAACACACTATTGAAACGTGAAGAAAACTGTGGCTTCATAAAACAAGAGTATGTAGAACTTGTGGCGGCCTCAACTTTGAAGCTACATAAGATAAATACAATATTTAATATTTTATATTCAAGCCTGCAAGAAGACATCTCAGTAGCAAAACATGTTCTCCCAGTGGCAACTTTAAAGGGTAGGTGCACATTCAACCACACAGCTCTCCAAAAATATTTCAGTCAGAGCAAATCATAACTATGATATCTACAAAGATATATATATACAATGTTGGCATTTCATGAATTAAACTTTTAATCAGGTATTTCACATGCAAAGCACAGATGCCTCCAAAAGTCTCTAAGTTACCTGTCTAAAACTTATAAATCATGGATTGGTCAGATCTGCCATAGCCTAAGGGAAATCACCTGTCTATCCAAGTAGATACCAAACAGTAAGAATAAATCCAAACCTTTCACAGTCAGCAATATATGTATGATTTAGCTTGAACTAAGATTTCCCTTTCAGCATTTCCTCCTCAGAACATCTACCTCACATGAGATTCAAAGAATTTGATGTATATTAAAATCCTTTCCCTCTCAGATGGGTTCATTTTTATTCAGGGACAATTTTGCTGACTGACAGGGAAGCATTTGGTGCTGAAATTGGACCCATACAAGAGCTTTGCATTTCATTTGCTCCATTACACCAGTGCATGGATTACTGGGCTTTTACTTTGGCATCTTTCCATTACTTTCGTATATCTGACATGAACAAAATGACTCATCTGACATTGTGTAACAAATTTGTTCCAAAAAGAATAGTAGATTATTATACTATTTTGTACATGTGGGTACCATAACCTTCCACACTAATCTGGCCAGAAATTCCATGTGTATCAATAGTAGCTGATATTGTTTAAAGAAAAAATAATAATAACAGCAGAAGTGAGAGCATAGAAATATCACTCCAAAAAACTACAATGCAGTTTTAACAGTACTACAGTGTTCAGTGTCATTTCAATTTCTAAATCACAACAGACATGATACCAAATTTAATTTCTGTTTAAAAATGTTTAAAAACTGCCATAAACCTTCTAAATTATCCAACACTGCTGTTGACAAACAGGTGTTGCAATTTCTGACACCAAAGTCCTCCTACTTTATCTTCTCTGTTAGTTCTTTAGCACTGTCCTTCCTCAAACCTGCTTTTATCCACCACTTTCTCAACATGACTTATGATACAAAAGGAAATTTGTTTCTTCTACTACTAATGTAAACATAGACTTATACTTGTTTTCTGTATCCCTTGATCTTCCATGATAGATGCATAACCAAACACCATATTTAAATAACTTCCTCAAGAAGTTTTTCAATCTTTTTCTACTAGTTGCTGCAATTATAGCACCTTACCTCCAGCTAGAACAGCAGGAAGAAAAATCTTTCCTGAGCATTGTTCAATGCCAGTACAACATCACCAAGCCACAAATGAAAACCCAACTTCCTACTGAAAAGTAGGAAGTAGTAGCAGTCCCTAGTCTTGAGCTTAGGATAACAGGTCTTTTCTCTAAACATGCCAATTGATAGTTTAATGCTTTATAGTCAGACCCTTACATCTACACTTACAAGATGGAGAGAGGCTGAGAAGGGACCAAGACTCTCATCTGCTGATACATATTCCAGGTAAAACAACTGCAATATAATTTATGTATGAATTCAGTAGTCTCACAACTAGATGAGAGTATGTAATGTATACTTCAATCACTTTCTTTACAAAGTCAGTAATACTTTATGAGTCTAGGTAAACAACTTGAATTGCCTTATTAAAAATAATTTTTAGAACTGCAAGTGAAAATGTACCAATTGACTTCATGTGGCATCATTCCTCATGCCTGTCAACATTATGAATATCTTTTTTTCAAGTAGAACCACTTGGGTGAACTATCATAACCCATTTAGGAATATGAAAGAAAATGGACAGATGAGGGAAAACAGGCAAGAAATGAAGTTTCACAGTTTTTCTTTAAACAATTCAATTAACTGAATGAACTGTATTAATGTCTCTACAGATGACATATTCCTTTTCCTACCTATTTGCACAATTTAGGTGAAAAATAATATTTAGAGACATATTGGACTGTTTCACTTTCTTTCCTTACTGCACTAATCCATGGCATTTGAAACAAATTCTATGATATGTGCAGAATAATTTAAAATTCAAGTTCCTTTTCCCAGCACTCTGTTGCTTACCTGTGAAACAATTAAAAATAAAACCAAGCCTCTAAGATTAAATTACTGACATATTAGATTTGTTTCTCCCTATATCCTGATCCAGATTTGCAAGAGCTGAAGATTTCACATAACCTGTGAGGAATAACTGACTGATTTGCCAATGTGTTTTCCATAGAAATAAAGTCAAGGTGGGGATTATGATACAAAAATAAATAAAAATATCATTGCAAATTCTGACAAATCTGTCCACATTTGTTCATTGGAAACAGGACAACACATGGTCTTAAACTGGTGCAAGGGAGAGTTAGCCAGACATCAGGAAAGCATTTAAAGCAACAAGATAGTGAAGGATTGGAATATGTTAGCTGGAGAATGTCCATCGATGTAGATATTTAAGAACACTCCGTAAAAATACCTGTCAGGATTAGGTTACATGGAATTAAATCTGCTTTGGTTCATCCTGACATGATCCCTTCAGGTCCCTTTCAGCACTGATTTCTATGATTCTGTGATTTTTGGTCACCTCTCACAATGTAAACCAAGTCATTGCATTTTCTTCATCACCACAATAAACAATACAGACCCTGTAAAATAAACTTAGAAAATCAAAAGGCAGTAGTCTCAATATGTACATATTCATTTTATGTTCTCAGGCAAACTCAGAAATAGTTGTGCATATAAAGATTAAATGAAAATAGTTTCAGCAGACCTAGATAATAAATTAATAGCCTCTGGTTTTCATGCTAAATGACTATGATCATTAAAAAACTTTAATCTGTACTTCCTAATTATAATAACAGTCCAAGTTTATATCTGATGGGACTAGCTTTTGATAATGCCACTCTCCATTTATAAGATAAATGTAACCTTCTAACTCCTCCACTGTTAATAGCAAATGAAAGAAGAATTCCAACAATATTATTCAAGATGACTAGGTTAAATTATTTGAACCAAGTTATTCAGAAGAAGCCCAAGGTGTTAAACACCAATACTTCTTTAAACTCTCTTGAAAATTGCAATTGTATTTACTAGATTTCTGAGTACATCTATTACCCTAAATAATCACATTGTTTCCAAGGTATTAAAATTGTATTTTCTTAAAGAGCTTGTCATACTCCCTATTATACCACAGAAGTTATTATTTACAATAAAGCAGAAGATGATGCAAGACCACGGGAAGGTAAAGTAATAAATAATTGTTATACCATATTGATGTGGTACTGGTTTTAAATAGCAACTATAACTAACCAGCGGAAGTCTGGTGATTATCACAAAACTAGTCCAAATATTTCTGGAAATGGAGTTGAAATGAATAGAAATACTTTCTTCCCTTATTCCTATGCAAAAACAAAATTAATTTCCTTGTATTTTCTCCATTCATGCAACAAAATGTACTGAGTCATCCTGGTTTATTGTGATCAGTGCCATGTTCTCCCAGACTTGCAAAGATTCTAAGGAACTTATCTGGAACCCGTAATTAATTTGTAATCACCAATGATATTCTGGATGGAAAACTACCTTTCTGCCCCTAAGCATACTATCATGCCCTTAATTCAAAAACTACAGTGAAGTTCACCACGCTAAGAGAGAAAATTGAGAAGATTGACAAATCAATGCATCTCAAACCCAGAAATATCCATCATCCTCTTAGATAGTTTCCAGTTACGATATGAAAGTGAGAGAACTATAATAGCCTTTTCATTAAAAAAGGACCTGCCATGCAGAGTATATCAGTAAAGTTCACATCAAAAACTCTGTTGTAGTCCCTCAAAGAAGAAAGGAGATGTAGAACAGTCCCAGACATTTTCCTCATACTACATACACAAAATTAAAGTTACTTCTTGTATCTAAAGGAAGTTACAATGTAACCGGAAATCACATTTTACTATCTTATAAAACAGCATGAATCGGAAGACATCAAATAAACAAAATAGAAAAAAAGATTAGATGAAAATTGTAAGAATCACGAGAAATTCAGGAAGTCCATAAATGATCCCAAAGTGAAATGACTTCTCCTCCAGCCAATAAGACAGCCATTCTAGCCAGGACTGCAGAAATGTCCTTTTGCAGCCCACTTACGAATGGCAGGAAGTCTGCCTTTTGCCTAATTTCCATTTAGCTGTGCCGACCTTCAGACTTAAAATCTGTAACACTTCATTTTCAGGAATCAAATCATTAACCTTAAAAAGCCAACATACCTTACAGGCAATTTATGCCTAGATTTTTTGTATTATTACAACATTCATGGAGAAAGGGCTCATTCTATACTGCATGTATTATGAAATGCATTTTTTTGTTTGTTTATTAGTTTTTAAAATCTAAAGTAGAAATGTGTTTGAAAAACAAAAGAAATAAAGCTTTATTGGAGAGGAAACAATGAATTATGTATTAAAACTACGATTTCAATATTCCTAACTATAAACTGTATTGCCATCTGAACACAAAAAGATATATTTTGATCACTTCTCTGCAGATAAAACCACCTTTCTTTGCACTTTCTTCTACTTTAGAAAGTCTTGTTAATGAAGAAACCTTTAAAAGTAAATCAAATGGCAGTTCCACATCATTATGCAAATCCATCTTTCCACTCATTCAGATTTTATCTCTTAAGTATCTTTACATATGTAAAAGACTAATGATTTTGAATCTTAAAACTGGTCAGGAAAGGACAATATGGTCATTCCAATGAGGTGAAATAATAAAAGGAAGATGCAACTAAAGATTTAACCTTTTTTTTTTAATTATTATTATTATCAAGTCTGTAGTCACATGGGTGCTTGCTTGCACTTGACTTCCAGAGGCTGATAGTCTAATTGCTTCCCCAATAAAGAAGTTCAAAGACGATCTGAAGACATCCAAAATTTCCTCATACCTTCTCACCTATCAGTACCAAACGCAACCTGACCACTGCATTATCATTGATTCATTTTGTCTGTGTTCATTTTGTGTCACTTTGTTAACAACCACCATGTGACAAAAATTAGGGTAGTGATGCATTTGGCTCGGTCCAGTGGAACTATAGCTGCAAAAGGTATTTAAAGACATATGTTGTTACTGGCACAAGTTCTTCTTTCATTAATTTATTTTGGTTTTATCTACTTAATGACTTTTCACAACTAATGATTTGTTAGCTTTTTCACGGATTCTTTCATACATGTGAAATAGATTTTTTTTAAACAAATGTTTTGATTTTAGTTTTGAGAGGAAAAACTCTTCAACTAAATCCCACAGGGATAAAAGACATTGTAACATGCTCTTTTACTAGTGAACAAAATTTCTAATGTGCATTAAAATACCTGTGTTTGTTTAAAGAATTTCAATCTAAATGACTGAACCTCACATGACCTATACTGGGTAAGAGACTAATTGCTATGATAATTTTTTTTAGGATGACATAAAACCAAAAAGGTGTTAAAAGATTTAAAAGTCAGATGCAATGAAATGGAACTAATAAAACATTACAATTTAAAATATTAGTGCTTTACTGCCATACAAGTATGGGCACTTACTTCTTATGAATGTTTCCATTACTACATGATAGAGATATAAATCCTTTTAATGTATTTTAGAAGAAGAAGAAAAAAAACCAAAAAACTCATTGAACCTATTCCTATAAAAGGCTTATTGTTATCGAATAAAAGAGAAATTCATCATACTTTGTCATAAATTATCAGCTCAGAAGATTTATTAATCTGTAACTTTCCTATAACAAGTCTGACCATGATTGTAATTTACTTCTCTATTTGGCACACAAATTTTATTCATTTAACTGGATTTATTCATTAATCAAATATTTATCAGGTAGTGTCTTATAGAACTTTGTGAGACTGGTATAGAGTTCATTTGATCAGTTATAACAGGATTATTTTTATATCAGGTATTTATTTAAGTGGGCTTCATTATATCGGGAGGGAGAAGAGGAGCTACTTATAAGGCTGATACTTGTTTCTAAATACATTGACAAAATATCTGATATGGCAGTAATCCAGTTTAAAAAAAAAATAACAATGAAACATCTCTGTGATCTTGATTTTACAGCAAAATCAATCAGAATTAATACTTTATATAGGAATAATCCTGAAAATACTAAAATCCTCAGATAAACAGTGACCTATAATAAAAAGAAAACCTTTTCCTTAAACATAGAAAATCAATGAGCAAAGACAAAAATTATCAATTATTTGATAGGATGGTATAGCTGTGAATTAGATTATTAATTGGCTTTTTGTTAAAAGTTAACAAATTTTTTGAAATTATTTTGCTTTCTTCCTTCAACATTTCAGTTCTTCTCTAGCAACTTAATTGAGTTTGTAGAATGTGAGCTGACCAGTATTTACAAGATATGTCTAATAGATTTTACTGAGGAGTAGTCTGCTATGTATTCACAGAAATGTCCTTGTGAAAGCTAGGTTTTTAATGTTGATGCCACCAAAAAGGCAGAAAAAGAAGCTGAATGTAACAGCCTTCGTTCAATAAACACACAATAAAATATGTATCTTCAAAGGCTGGCTCCACAGGGATTAATAAACATAAGAAATAGTATCTTGTTTTCTACAAAGACTACACAACTTTAATTCATAAAAAATGCATCAAGCCAATTTAGTCATTTCATTTTGTATTTATAAATATGGAATACATGTATTCCCAGTATTTATTCATAATATCACAGTGTTATGATATGGATTTCTGTAAAATCTCAAAGTTTACCAGTGATACACTAATCCTCTTTAGAAAAATATTCAGAAATTCTAACTCACTTACTGTATCACAACAGTAAGGAAGCAGCCATGAGATTATACTTCTGTACGTTATGTCCACAAGGAACCCATTTTTCTTCATGTCCTGCTAGTGCAAATAATTTCTTATGGGATATGCACGAGGCATGTCAGTACTGTAATAGTTACCAATGGATCATAATAGCACGATTATTTTTGCAAATATTTTCCAGTGAGCATTTGTTTTATACCTGCTGAACAGCACTTTTGCAGAACTTTTGCAAAAATTAACTAGAAACCTAAAGCTAGAACTACAGTAGACCACTGTTTGCAGAAAACCATGTGAGGAAAGAAATAAAAGGAAATATAGTTGGAGACCAGAGGAAGAGAGACAAGAAAGCCAGTGGTAAAAAAGTATTGGGATACACAAGCTACATCAACACATCCCAAAAATGAAAAATTAATTTCATCAGCATCATATAAGTGCATGAATGACTAAGCCATTCATTATATGAGCTTCAATGTCTTTCCACTACTGCTCCCTTCATGGCAATTTCTTGTCAACCAGAATTATTGCAACAGAGAAATTCACAGTTTAAATTTAATCTTTACTTAAACTCTAATTTAAGCAACAGTTTTCAACTCAAGCTACATATGTATAACAGGGATGAAGTTAACTCTGTTCATAGCAGCTCATATGGTGCTGTGTTATGGATTTGTGACTGAAACAGTATTGATAACACACTAGTGTTTTAAGTTACTACTGAATAGTGCTTGCACATCATCAAGGCTTTCTCTTTTTCTCACTCTGCACCCCTCCTCCCACCCCCATGAGTAGACTGGACTGGCAGTGGACAACAGGCTAGAAGTTGACACAGCCAGGACAGCTGACCCAAACTAACCAGAGAGATATTCCATCTCACATAATGTCATGCTCAGGAATAAATACCAGGATCTGATATTTCAAAGGTAGTCATTGCTGGGAGGCTGGCTGGGTATCTGCTTGTCCATCTGCTTGTGAGATGTGGTGAGGGACTTTGTGTCAGCTGGGGTTTTTTTGTTTGTTTTGTTTTGTTTTTTCCTCTTTCCTTGACTTATTAAACCATCTTTATCTGACACATGATGTTTCCCTCTATTGCTCTTCTGCTCCTTTTCCCTGTCTAACTCAGCAGGGAGTGAGGGGCTGTGTGGGTACTTAGTTGCTGACCACCACAATATGCTGTACTTAATTTCCAAAAGTGGAATTCCCATGAAAATAACACTAATAAATCTAGTAAATAACTAATTCAATTCAAATCGAGGTTCAAATTTACTTAACACTAACATAACATGCTGTTATAAAAATGATTCTAAACATCTGGACGTAGTCCTGGGCAACTGGCTGTAGGTGACCCTCCTTGACCAAGGGGGTTACCTCCTTCCAACCTCAACCATTCTGTGACTCTGTGATTCCACCACAAAGCCCAGTTAATCTAACCTGTACTAAAGTATGCAATTCTGATAGCAATGTTTTAACTAAATACATGCATTTACTTCCTCTCAAGAAGGAACACATCTTTTCCAAAACAAAAATTACTATGGCACACTTATATATACTGATTTAAGGTTCACAGAGCCATGTTTCCTTTCATTTTTGTATGTCTTTATACATATATAGGGATATATGTTTAAAATGTATGTGTATATGTAAAAAAGTGTATTCAAAACATACACACAGCCTTCAACATAAAAAAATACATGGTTTCATGGAAAATGATAAAGTGAGCAACACACTGTGTGTTTTTCAGACACCCAGAGAAGCAGGATAGAGTGAGACAGTCATCTTGTGGAACAGAGCCTAACATTATTGCCTTCATCTGCCTTTCTGTTGGATGCAGATATCTACAGCTAATCACAACCAAAACACTGTATTTACAGACAGCATAAAGGTCCTGACTCCTCCATCAAGCTCAGCAGAAAAGAGATAACTTTAGCTGCATTGGTCTTTGAAAAAGGTTCGGCTCTAGATGTAGAATAAAAAGACAAAATTAAGGTTGTCTGTGATGATAGAATGAAGAAGATTAAGATATTTGAGGAAAAAAAAAAGAGAGAAACAAATATAGCTTTTAGTGAATTCTTACAGGTCTTAAGAGATCTTTTTAGTTCATTTGCTATACAGACTAAGCCTAAACGGGAAACCAAAACCAAAACCAAAACACCTTTCCTAACCAACCTCTGTGGGGCAACAACTATTACAAAGTATGACTACATTAAAACTCCACGTGACTACACATGCAAACTTCCTTTCTTAGATGGAAATCTAGTCACGGAACTTAGCAAACACACTAAGGAAGCAGAGAATAATCAATGTAAATAATGAACTTTTTCAAACTGAAAGTAAAGGTGATTTAGACGGAACATAAAAGATATATCAAAACACTCACTTTGCTTGTAAATTAAGGTAATTAATCTGATTTTCTTAGATTTGGTTCCTTTCAAGTTGTTTTAAATACTTACTAAAACTAATTTGTTTTAACCATTTTAAACACAAGATTTCAGTACTTCCAAAAGTAATGCTGGGAAAGGTGTGTTGTATTATATTATTTGTTAAAGTCAACAAGAATAAGTTAACAGGTCCCTCAGAAACCTAGTTTTTCGATGGGTTTCCTATTTTCCAGGGGGGAAAAATCTCATGCAAAATTGTGTCATAATAAAGTATCATTCTTCCCTTTCTGAAATGAAGATGATCAAAGTCTCTCACACCCTAGAAAGTCACGAGAAATGTTCTTTGACACAATGCTCTTCAAAAGAAATACACACTTGTCAGAGCAACTATTTTCAGTTTGGGATCAATCGCATCCAATCTGTTTTAATACAGACAGATGCAACCATTCACCAAAGTCAGTGTTTTCTAAAATATGCCATATTGCTGTATTCATGTATATCTTTATACATTATATACACACAGATACTTGCTTGTTGGGAAACTTGTAATTTTTCAGATATTACCACATGGAGCCATAGCATTGGGAAAAAAAAATTCATGAATATGGACAAACAAATGGAAATGGTTGAGGACTTAGTATATAGAGATTCTAATAGCGTAGTGAGAAATGGAGGTTTCAAATCAATTGGTTGATAGGAAGATTCCTAATCAGTACCTTGCATTGGAATTGAATCTTAGCCTCTTGACTAATTTAAGATTAATGCAATCTATAAGTAAGGAATTCAGAGAGAAGAGACCTTGCTCCTAGAGCAGATGTGTATGAAACTCAGGAATCATTAGGAAATCATTAATATAATGAATCATTATAGAAGTTTTCAGCATAATGATCTCTGTGGATCTGCCCATGATAACAAGCATAATAGTCAGCAAATACTTATCCTAAAGGCTAATTAACATACTTCACGGCCATTATCTTCCATGAGTTGCTTCATAATTCTACACACACTAATGTCCTTTGATGCCCCAAAAAAGGCCTCCAAACACACAATATAAATCTTCCTCGTTTCTTGATAAAACTGTAGGTATCACGGATGCTCAGACATTTCAGCTGTTCAGGTATTCAAATTTCATTATTTGTGATTAACACATGGAAGTTCAGTGTGGCAATCCTGTCACAGAATAAGGGAAATTTTACAGAACAGATGGTATTTTCAGCATTATGCTAGTTCCTTATTTAAATATTGTTTGGCATCTATATCCTATTGAAACTGGCATACTAACTAGTGAGGGAGGCATGCTGCCATCTCAACATATGGGTACAAATGTTAGTTGGTAAGAGAGGGTAAACAAATCCTACAGGCTTACTGAGGGCAGGATTCCTAAAAAAAATGTTACAATTACTCTTCTTTGATCATTCATATTATGGTGACAGCAATGATTTTTTTTTTCCTTTTTCTCAGAAACAGAATAAACAGCCTTTAGTGATGATAATGAAATTTGGAGGTTTGGATTTACATTAAAATGAAGCTTGAACTTAACTATCTGAAAAACATCACATACACACAAAAAGATAAAAGCTGATAGAGCTCTACAAGTCTTTTTTCTCTCATTTTCTTAAAAAAAGAAATACTTAAATTAGTCCTACTCTGACTTCAATTCTACTGTAATTTAAAGTAATATCAAAAGGCAGTTCTGTACTGACTCACAAAATTATTGCATAATTTCATCAATTTAAGAAAATCAAACGAAACAAACTAGTTTTAATTATTCACAAGTATGGGTCATACCTTGCAAAAGACTCCTTCACAGATGCTGTTGTCCTGTATGGACTAGAATAAAATTCTGAAGAACAAAATACTAGGGAACAGTTGCAGTGTATGAAGACAGCTACTAATTCTAGCATGATAAATTCAGAGGCCCAGGGATCAAATGAACAAGAAGTACTCTTCACAAAATGCATTCTTTAATGCCTGTTAATTTTTGCATGTAAGAAGACACAGCTTCAAAGCAGCAAATCTTAAGCAAAATTATGCTATCATGAATATTAAACTTTCTAAAGATTAAGATATTTGAGATCATTTAAGGTTTAATTATGCATGGAACAACTCTATAAGAAGTTTACAAAGCTAGTGGCCTGGATGTTAGCTTAGAAATATTTCATAGTAAAAACACAAATAATAAATCTCATCTAGTAATGTTAGAGTTCTCTAAAGTGAATTTATTGAAATATTGCCCATATAATATATGTAAGAAATACAGGAGAAGCTGCTATTGAAATACTAATAGAGTATTCATAAAGCTGATGTAAACTCTCTTTTCCTGTATCAGTATTAAAGTTAGATGGAGGTTTCCTATCATTTTAAGCTATAAAAGCCTTGTTCACTCATTTTAATATAATTTATTACATCATATCTAATCCTTTCAGAATAACCTCCTTATTCAACAATTCAGAACCCTGATGTACTGTCAGGTGGATGGAGCTGATGAAGTACTATGTTTTTTCTACCTCTAATTTCTCATACTTCTATTAGCAGTTCTATTTCGTGTTATAACTGTAGGGTAGCATTCAGGCAGGCATTCTGAACAGCAATGCATCATCTCAATCCAGAAGGAAAAATGAGAAAAAAAAAGACAAAGGTTCAACCCATCTTGTCATTCATCCATGTAGCAAAGAGTTAGCTGTGAAATACAATTCCAATCATGTATTTGTAACTTAAAAAAAAATCTAATCACGCAATACTCTGAACAAAAGCAAGACATATCTTGAAGTTAATAGGTAATACTGTATACAATGCAGACCTTTCTAGAGGGTTAGATTTCTGGATGTATTTTTTAAGTCAGTTATCTGTGGTTTAGCCTCATGTCACAGCCATTCCAGTTACTAGAGAAAGCTTTAAATAAGGATTTTATGTACTACCTACCCATGTAACCTTCTAGGTCATTCAGTCAACTGCGTGTCAAATGTCAACTGCTCCACTGGTCAATTACAGTCACTTGAATATCATGTCTGCCACTTGCTGAAGATGTCAGAATTCTCTGAGACTTCAGTATGTCACAAAATTCACAGTTTCAGCATATATCTAATTTTTTTTTTTCCATTATCACACACAAAGAATCTCTCTCTGTACAAAAAATTTTTGATAAGTGGCACACGGGCTTGGCTACTCTGGGAACTGATGTTACATTACACTAAATTAATGAGTATATATATATATATATATATATATATTTGAAGAACAGTGCTCCTGATAATAACAAGATGAAACTGTAAAACCTTTACAGATAAATTAAAGAAAAAGGAGCTGTATGTTGTTGAAAATGCATACTTAATTTTGATATATTTTTTTTTATAATTTATACATACCACCTTGTGTGTTCTATAGGATTTTAACACTTGACCCCACTCACCTTTTCCATGACTGTTCCATTTCCTCTCTCTATTTCAGATACAAGATAACTGAACATATTAGGCAGAATTATTGCTTGGGAATTCTTTCCTCCGACAATTTCCAAATCAGTCTTCCCTCTATGCTGCAGTGATTCTCACTGTTTTCCAGAGACCATACTGCCAAAGCTTAAGCCCAATGTTCTATTCTCAACCTCTTTAACTTGCCATTCATACTCAACACCAAACACGACAATCTCTCAAAAATCTTTTTCCCTGTTGACTTTTGTGAGTTAGGCCTCTACTACGTGTTTTCTTCTCTAATTACTCGTATTTTGTTATCCTCCTTCGTGTCCTAACTTTTGGAGGAATTTACTAGTACTCCACCTCAGCCCCTCAGTTTACTCATATCTGCTTAGAACCTGGGGAACAACATTCAGTGATGCAAACTTAATTATCATCCCTTTGCAGCTACTTCGTAATCTATTTGTCTACTTACCTCACTTTTTTCCAACTAGGTTTCTGAATCCTTCTTTATTGAGCAGTTAGTTATAGGTAGAATAATCTTATGTACAGCCATTAAAAAATCTGGTTTTGGCCAGCTGTTCTAGTATCTTGCTATGGCTGCAATCCCATGTGGCCTAACAGAGGCCTGGGTCTTCCCCTCCAAACACATTCAATCTTCCTTTCTCAGTCATGATGGACTGCACTGTCATCTTCCTAGTCACGCACTGTAAGTAATGGTGTATCATTTCTGATTTAGCTTCCTCAAGACTCTCAGAATCAAGGAGCCCCTAATGCTTATAGATTAAGTTATAGCACCTCTTTCAAGTGAGTTTTTCCCATCTTCTTTAACATTTTTTTTAAATTCCTTTCAAATAGTGTAAGCTTTCACAATGTTTTCCTTCCATGAAAATTACCACCAAAAAGATACATTCTGCCAATAACTCATGTGAAGCTAGATTTTTGGTTTAGCTGCATGAGTAGCAAATGCTACATTATCTCAAATTAACACATAGAGATAATATACTTCAACTACTTTGTAAGCAAAAGAGTCAAAAGAATAATTACGCCAAAGCATAAGAACCTCACAGAGCATGTTGTTCCTCCAGTACTGCATTCGTAACGGTGGGCTCACTGAGATCCTCTTCAGGGTTTATAATTTACTTGCAATGTCTGTATATCCTCAGTGTGAATTGCAAATCCAGTTTAAGAATTTCTTATTTTGTTTTCACTTGGTTCTTATTCAGACAGAAACCCTGAAATTGATGGGAAAATATTATCATAAAAGCTAGATGAATATTCCATACTCAATAATTCTGCTTGCAATTCAGTTCATTGTCACTCTAGCATATCTCACTTTCAAATACAACTAGATTTTTAAAATATACATAAATATTTGGGGGTTGACATGATATATTCTTCCCATCTGCTCAAAGTGAAATTGGAACTAAAAAATATCTATGACAACACTGTGACAATAACTAATAACATTCACAGCCTCAAGGGAAAACAGTCCTGTTGTCTCTGTTAACCAGACAAGTAAAATCCTATTATTAAAGATGTAATTGGAACTATCTTGTCATAAAGTAGAGTATTAAAGGATACTATCCTTTCAAAATAAAGCAATGTTCTTAAATTGTTGAAAGTTTTGAAGTCAGAGGATAGCTTTTAGGGCTCATTATTTTTTCATAAAAACTGAAATGTCACCACCGGCAATATTTGCTGGGCAAAATAATTTCAATAGCTAAACTTAAAATATCACGTGAAACCATGCACTGATGTTCATTTATGTTTGTGTCTGACAGCAGATTTTACAGCTACAGACATCTTACTTTGGTATAACACAATAAGCTAACGAAGTTTGTAATTCTAAAGATACTATACCAAATCGAATACGTTAATGAATACTCAGATTTTGCCACCAAATGACTACTGGATATGTATTGTATACGTATATATACATATATATGTGTATACATATACATATATATACACATACATATTTTGAACACTACTGGAACGAATATAGCTTTCCTGAGCCATAAGATGCTAATCAATCTAAATAAGGGCACGTCTGTATAAGAAATGAATTCAAACTAACTAAAGGAGTGAAATTAAGGTACATTACTTACCCCTTACTTACCCCTTAAGCTCCTCTGTAGACACTCTTTGTAAGAAGCTGAATAACCTTAACTCACCAACTAAAGCAGTCTGTAACTAGTCCAATTCTGAATAACTGTAACTCCAGTCAAATTTAGTACTCTGTAATCAATGCAGTTAAAATTTACTTCTTCATTTGATTTACCTGCCATATAGATTGCCCATAATGTCCAAGAACTCTTTAGAAACAGCACTATACATATTTTTTTCAGAAAAAATAATAAATAAATAAATAGATAAAAAGTGCAGGGTTGCATTAGCAAGAACTCTTATGCAGGACATGAAGTCATTCTGATTTTTTGGCAAGATAGTGCAAGATTTCTGCCTCTTCTTGAAAGTAGATGCACCTTTGATATGTACCACAACGCTGACTAAGGCATATATAAGAAGAATGCCAAAATCATACAGATGCAGCATATGGACAAAACATTGTAAGTTGCTGGAAATGCTCAACCACTTAATGACTGCTAGAATTGTTGTGGAGATGAGTAATTCCCAAGTCTAAGTTTATGGGCTACTGAACTCCTACTTCTAGTAGTAAATGCTAAAAAATCTTATGATATACTAAGAAAAAAAAGACATGTTCCAGATACTAATATATTAATATAATTCTAAGCATGTTTCCTGTGAAATAGAATTAGCAGTCAGTCACGGTATTTCGCATGGCTATCAAGAAAATTCAAAATACAATCAAAAAGACTTTGAGTACATACCAGGGCACATCCAAAAGTGCACTTCTTAATAGCATCTTTTTAAAACCATCTTTAAGCAAAAGAACACAAAAAGAAAATGAGAGAAATATAGTAGAGCAAAAGAAAAGCGAAGGCATTGCTACTCTAAGTTTAAGAAGGAGAACTAATTTTCATGCCCCAAGTATCAGACATTTTGACCAGAGCAGCAAAAGTAAACATCTCAAAATTTCAGAAAATAACACAACTCCACAATTCAATCACGCATTCATATTTAGAAATATTTTCCATGCATATATACTCTTGATCCACAGTACTATAAAGTCAACTCCAGCTAAGAGTCATACTGACTTCAAGAATGATCAGAAATGTTTGTTACCAAAGAATGACAGCTAAAATTTACTTCATATCTATGAACATCCACCACCATGTGCTGAAGTCATTTACAAGAGAAATCAGGATTCCAATGTTAATATTGACACTTTTTACTCCTACCAAATGAGTAAGTATCAATTATTAAATTAATAAAGTTGTGTGCAAGCATTTAGTACAGGGAGACAGCCTCTATCCTTCCTCCCATTTTAAACGTCTAAGAAATAACTTCAGAATTAAAAGTCTGAACTGCTGCAGTTTGAGCTTATAAGAGGTAGCTCTGTGCAGCAACTATTACAGACTCTCATCTTCAGAAGATAAGACATGAGATGACGTATAATACTAACTGGCAGCAGAATAACCCTGGAAGTAATATCCAATAAATTTACAGTGTTCTGTAAAAGTGTTTACTCGGGTAAATGTAGCATATTCATCTGAGAGAACCAATCATTGGCTGTTTCCAATGATCAGTTCTCAGAAACGTAACAGGCGGAGAGTACATTACTCATCTAGAGAAAGTGAAGAAATAATTGCTGCTGTTAATTCTGAGATACCACTAGAAGCACCTTAACATTAGAAAAAAAATAAAAAATCTTACATTAAAAAAAATATCTTACAATTAATGCCACAACGATTAGGAGGAGAATTAGCTAGAATTAACTGGAACTGTCTGAAAGGGCTTTTCTTTGCCATGAGATGCCTTGGTCATAGTATTGGATTCATTAACACTCAAATTTTTCTGCAATGTATTGGTTTTGATTATTTTTTTAAACCAAATTCCAAACTCCTAGCCATCCATAAGGGGAGACAAAAAAAAAAAGAAAAAAACAAACCCTGATCCTGATGATTATTGCTACTAGCAAAGTAACATTTGGAAACACACCATACAAAGACCATATTCTACCATATAGAAGCAGATATTCTACACAAGGAGAACACACAAAATCTACCTGGATATAAGGTAGCTTGCAAATGTGCTTTAAGATATTCCAAGACAAAGCTGCTCATAAAAAAGTTTTCTTCATCTGAAATTACCAACAGTGTACATCTTGGAGCTATATTACAAATGCACTTCATACAATCATTCTCAAAGTCAAAGCCTCAGTATTACATCTGAGGTAACAACTACTACAGAACAGAAAAGAACGTCAGGTTTGCTCCTTAAAGCATTGCAAAGATTGATAGGGAAATACTAGTGGAGAAGTAGTCTTAAGAAAAGGACAGGATAATGACATGAACTCTTACACTGCAACACGCCTCAGGATATTGCAAGATGAACATGGGGAACTCGCAGATAAACAGAGTGAAACTTTCCATGAATAGTTCATAAGGCTTGTAGATAAAAGTGAAAGAGAAAAGGGATATTTACCATTGACACAAGCTTGTTTGTACTTCACACATTTAGGGCATGTTTCTAGACCAGATCACCCACCAACATGAAAAGGCAAATGTTACGACACTGCCAAGCTCAGCAAGACCTGCGGTGAACTTCTCTGGTAAAAACAGTCACCTTTACTAAGTGACACTGAAACTAAGCTGCCCAAAGATGGATTCTATTTAACACATTCTTATTTTCAAGGTTTCTAAAAAATTAGAGGAGATGGTTTAGGACAGTTCCTCCTCCTTCGCAAATATGTGGAAATTCCTCATCCCACACAATGTTCTCACAACATCATAGTCACCATGGTCAAGCAGAAAGGGACAAGACAATGAATTCTCTCTCTTTTTTTTTTTTTTTTTTTTTAGCATTATTTCCTTCTTTTTTATCACCACATTTACCTCCCCCCCAAAAAAAAACCCTACACTCAGACACGCAGAAAGAGGAGGAAAAAGGACTTAAACATGGATTTTTTTACTTTGTCAGCCTTCTAGTGTACCATATCAACTTCACAGAAAATTAAATGAGGAAAACATTACAACAGCCCAGGGACACTTCTCCTTAAAATATGTGATTACATTTCAAGCCCTCTTTGTCACAGATATCATAAACTGATTAAATCATTTCATGGCTGACCCCTACTGACTATGCTAAGCGAAAAGAGAGGGCTATTAATAACTACCCATTTCTGACAGCTGCCCAGGGGCAATGTAGCCTTTTGCAGCAATAAAATGACTCCCCAGCTCACTTACTGAATGCTAAATATTGATTCTTATTATGAGTGTTGTCAAACACAGGCTGCAGTTCTGAAGATCCGTACTGGCAGGTCATCAGGAATAGCATTAGCAAATGTCAGGTCAGGAATCAAAGGGCTGCTGGACTCTTTAGGGATGAGATTTATCGATTCCATATAATGTGAAACAGATCAAGTACTTGTGATGATGGAAACAGTCATGGCAGAATGAGGCTGAGCCTAGCACGTTGTGTATCTCAGAAGTGAAGCATCACACAAAAACATTGACCATTGAAAATAAGTTTTAAAGGTTGGGATGTCCATGACAAGGACAACTGAAGCTGCAGGCCCACCAAAGACCTTTTCGGACTAATAGTCAGATGTTGAACATGCACTTGGCCAAAAACACATTGCACACTTTGCACACACAGGAAATCATAATGTTGGTCTTAAGTATTAATAATTAATATTAAATATTTGTGTTCAAACCATGCAAGCTAATGAATACTATACCATTAAAAGCTAAAAGATGATAAAAAGAAAATTGTTAAATAGGTCTATGGCAATTTATATGTTCAGAAAAAAGCAAGGTGAAATTATGTCTATAACTGTTAGAAATGTCTTGAATTCCAATTAATGCCAAGATTATTTAATTTTTTTTCCACTTTGTCACCATCAGCATTTTATTTAATGTAAATATATTTCAGAACTTTATTCTCACGAGACTGGGATTTCACGCAGACTAAAATTTTAAAATTTTCCTTCAGCCAGGAACAAATCTGGTATCACGGCATGGGAATACTACAAAATGTTGCAAGTGGGCTCAGGAGAGAAGAGGAAAGAAGCTTCAGATTAAATTAAAAACTGACATTTCTTCCCTCTCCTTTCACAACACTTTCTTTTAAGTGAAACATTAGTATTAGGTAATTGTATCAGTTTAAAATTTCATAAAATGACTTTTAAGATAAAACCTAACTAAAAAGGAAAAACAGTGACATATTCAATACAGCCAGGAAACTTAACAAGGAAAAAGCTGTATTTAGGGAATCTCTGTCACTGAACATTCAACATAATTTAGCCTATTATTTCTAAAACTGGACATTATGATTTGAATAGAGGAAACACTATTTCAAATTCTAAGCAAGTAATATAAAATTTTGAATGTTCTTAATGCTGCTTTAACCACCCAGGTAAAACAGAATATTTTAAAATTAATGTATAAATATTCATATATTTTTTCAATAATTTGAAACTACTTCACATCAGCCATACATTATTTTTCTGTATATATTTTTGTTGTTGCTGTAAAATTAAAATAGACATTTTATCAATACCCGGGACACTCTTAAAATTGTCTCTAAAAAGTCTCTATTCAACTTTTACTTTGGATATTTGAAGGGTTAGGATGCCTATAATGAGAAAAGTGTTCCTAGATACCTATGGAAGATAATGCCCCAGGATACCATATTCTGTTCTCTTTTAGAAAATCAAAATTCAAATCACAAATCTGAATATGCCATTTGATGCTGACATAGGACAGAAAAATTAAATAAAAGATGATAATTATAAATAATAGACTGGAAAATGAATGGCCTCAACAACACACAACTTCATATAAAAAACATAAACAGTGATTATTTAAAATGACAAAGAAATTGATTGGGAACCCAAGATACAGCTCTTAATGGGAAAATAGCTCCAACAGAAGGCAAGACAGACAAGAGCTCTTTTTTGGAATTGCTTGAAATTTAAAAGGAATGACAAAGTAAATCCACAGAAACAGGTTCATGGGTAGCAACAAAACTTAAATAAATTCATCAAAGACTGTTCGACACAGTTCTAGCTTCTATGACCCCTATGGACATTTTGCCACTAAATTCAACAGAGTCAAGTTTTTACCTGCTGTGTCCCGCAATTCTAACTACAATGGATTTAGGAGAATTTTATGAAGAAAAATATAAGAAAATACCAGAATGGATTTTGGTCAGAAAAATTAGTTAAATATTTTCCTAAGGTGACTCTAAAGAGAATCTCTTCTCTTTGAGAGATATTTATCATCCAGTTTGAATGCCCTCTCATCAAGAAAGCTCTTGAGGAAGTCAGTTTACACAGTAACAGTAATTATTAGTACAGTGACAGTAATTATTTAGGAAAATATTAAAAAAAAAATCCAAGAAAAACAGCCCAAGACCATACTACCACACAAAGAGGCAGTGCCGCTTTTCTCTCCTCTCCAACACACATTTCTGCCCATAGAGGCACATGGACAGCTACAAGCATCTAAGAGCTATTTATGTTGTTGGGTTTAATTTATTCTTCTGTACATTGAGCCCTCTGATCTGACTCTCAGTGGGTTTACATCAATATCAGAACAAGAGCAGGAGAGGGAGAAGAGACAGCTGGGAGTATGAGGAGCAGGAAACACTATTTTAGGAGCAAATCAAGAGCAGCTTAGTTGCATTATGATGTATCTCTTTCAGGATGCAATTCTGTAAGATAGGATGAGACATCAGTAGATCCTTTCCCCTCCCAGCACATCCTTCATCTTTTCTCCTTTCCTGCACCCAGCTGCATGACTGCCATTACTAAACTGGTTCTGGAGCTCATCATGTTCATCCCACCATAAACATACCTGACTCACTAACAGAGAGCAAATCCATACAAAAAAGGAATAATTTTTCTGCTAGGAAATTTAACTAGCTCACAGAAGGATCCAGCCAGCATGGAGAGGGCACAGAGCAAGGACTACTGGAGAGGGGCAGGGGGGTGGCAAAGCAGGAGGTGGCAAGCCTTAGATCTGACCAGCTCTCAAGGATCCAGAGTCTCAGTACTACATAGGTAGGACAGGGCAGGAAATCTACGGAAGAACTGGAGATATTTTATGGATTACTTAGCAACCACCTCCTTGTGGCTGAAACACTCACTTTCCAAGTTAGCCAGTCAGTGCTGTATTGACACGGCCTGAGTAAGCACAAGCAGCTATGCAGTAAATCACAGAGGCAAAGAACCTTCCCCTAATGTGCACTGAAGTAGACCAACCATTAAAATACTTGAGGCAAAAGTCTCCAGTCTGTAGTTCAGCACAATAACTACTCAGATTCCACAGAAACGTTTGTGCTCCTCTCTTCCAGCTCAGAAGCTTTATCTAAAAGTAAATTTCCAAGTTGCTTCCAGGAACATTTAGGAAACCTTACGTATTTTCAGTTGAGTAAGCAAGCTCTTGGCAAGCACTACCCTGAAGACATTAACAGTTGACAAATAAAAATCTGTAACTTATATAAACTGTAGCCATTTAATTAGTTCATCCCTTCCACGGTATAAGAGAGTATTAAAATAATAATAATGTACCAGGCTTGAAGCAAACCTTACAAACTGAGGTGGAAGATTCTAATGTGAGTTGTTCACCAACATTACCTGCTGATTTATACTAAAAACATGACTCTTATTGTGACATAGCATGAACTTTCAGAAGCAAGTATCTGTGAAACTGGCAAATAGAAACCAAAGTATGCATACACTGACTTTATCACAGACCTGATTCAACAGGGAGAAACTTGTACTGTCCCAATTCAGCAAAATATTGCACAATTTACCTCATTATACTCAGTCTATTTTTTCTATTTAAGATTAATAAACATTAAGCTTAATAAAGTACACATGGCTAACAAAAGATGTAACTGGTAAAGCATACGTATCTTCAAAGGTTTGCTAAAATGCGTGTCTACTAAAAAACACGTTTATTCAGACATTTTTGTATACTTGAATATTAAGATTTTCACTCAAGTTGATGCTTCCCATAAAATAATTTATTCATAAATATTTTATGATTTTCATAAACAGATTTTTTTTTTGAAAGAACTCGCATAATTGTAGGAGTTCTGTGCTTTCAATTTTTCCCCTATTTTTCTTTTTTTTGGGGGGAGAGGAGGGGAAGGGAAAGGACAGGCAGAGGATGAGTATTTTTATATTGTGTATATTGTGTGAATATGAGGAGAGACATACAATCTACTCTTGAATATTCTTTGACACTCATTCATGCATTTTCCTATTTCTTGAACATTTTCAAATTGCATGAAACATCCCAGAGAAGAAAAGTATCCAAACCATTTTTTCCTTCTAAGTTTTTCAAAGAATGTGAAAAGTTAAATAACTTAGGTTGAATTTTTACATGAAGGTATAGCTGCCAAGCTTTCATTCATACACAGCACCTACTTTAACATTTGGTTTCAAATAAAGTATGACCAAAGTTCAAAAAGGAAGGAATTTTGTTCAATGGATTCTTACTTGTGAAATAATTAAAATTAGAAGAAATTCCATAATATGATCTAAGTACTTTAACTGCGGCATAGACTCAGATGTGTCTTTTGTTTATTCTGCCTAGATAGTAAGTAAAATCCAAGTAAGTATGCCTACAGGCCTTTTGTTTTTAATTTAGAAGCTGGAAAATAAGGTCATAAGTATTGAATATGTTTATTCGATAAAGACAAAATATGCCAATTCTTTTCTCAATTATATGAACTACCTTTTAAGAAATAAACAAAATATTTTCACATTCTCAGAATTCTGAACTCTGGCAGTCATAGAGCAGTAGAATCAAGTACATTAGGAACACACAACAAATATTTTTATTTCAAAACACTGGCCACATTCAGATGGGTTTGTATTTGCATGAGACAAGCAAACGAGAAATAAAGAGGCTACAACTATGTTTGCATTGTCAATATTCAAAAATATAAAGGCTAAACCCTCCATTTTAATAATTCTTTCCAAAGACAAAAATCCATTAATAACCAAAACATGTCAACAACTTAATTAAATATTTCATAGCCAACCTAAAGTTATGCAGTGTTAAATTTTATTTTTTATGGTATCACATCCACTACTGATACACTACACAACAGATAATACATTCTGAATTTTTCTTTGTTTATTAACAAGCCCTTGTAAT
The DNA here is from genome assembly GCF_013377495.2 of Cygnus atratus. NCBI lineage: Eukaryota > Metazoa > Chordata > Aves > Anseriformes > Anatidae > Cygnus > Cygnus atratus. The sequence goes on from NC_066364.1 coordinate 93,323,580, forward strand.
TAACTTCCTTTTAAATCATAAGTATGATACTATTTTAATTTCCCTCACATTCTCTACCCTATCATTTGGAATCACATTAAGCTGACTCTTAGCAGGCCACCTGGTGTAATTCTATGACATTGAAGTGAGCTGTTCTGGTATGCAGGAAACACTGACAGTCTTCTGTGCTGAAATCCATTTCTCTAACTGATGACAGAACTAGGGGAAATTAATTTTTGCTATTCATAAATACCTGACAGGTTTAATGTAAATGTTTTGAAAAAGACCTCACCATATGCTGCACATACATTATATATGCAGCAGTGCCCTGGGATATTGTATTTCCAACTCATTCAATTTGTAGATGACTATTGCTGAAACTGTTGAAATTTCTCAAATTACTTCCATATTGACATTTTCTCCATATACATATAAACAGCAGAGGCCTCCATGAAACCTTTCAGTCACTAAAAAGCAGTTAGACATTTAGGATCATTTGTTTCATAGAAATGCTGCAAAGAAATATGTATGGTACCTTGCCTGATAAATTAATGAAGAATGAGTTGCTTATGCATATGTTATCAGAGACCAGAGGGAATTCTTTGACAAACCTACATCAGCAAGAACATTTTCTCATGGAATACAGAACATCTCATATTCCTAAAGCCCTATCAGCAGCCAATCCCCATCTCCACCCCTCCACATTGACTCTACAGGAAGAACAAAAATGTTTCTAATCTTAACAACAAAAGCAGTTTTTCAAAGGTCCCCTCAACATACAAATTTATTTGTAAGTCTGGAATCTAAATGAATCATAGAATCATTAAGGTTGGAAAAGATCACCTGGTCCAACCATCACCCTGCTACCAATATAACCCAATAAACCATGTCTCTAAGCACCAGGTCCAGAAGAAGAGACATACACAAGACCTGGGAAAACTGAGACTTCATATATACAAACAGTATGGACATGATAAAAACAAAAGATCTAGAAGTCACAGGGGAAAAAACAAACAAACAAAAACAAACCCACACATTTAGGTGAGGGACCCAACTACTTAACTATTTTTATGTCAAAATTTATACTTCATTATAGATTGTCAGACCTACTGGATTTCCTTTTAAATCCCAAATGCCAAAATACTATTAGTCACAAATACTGAATACAAGACACTGAAATTTTCCTAAAGCAAAACCATTTTTTTCTTTTTTTTAGGGATACAAAATGTGATTCTAACTTTGTACAGAAAAAAATAATAATTTTACTGAGTATGAAAATTTATTACCTCTGTATCTTTGCTGTGAGTATGCCTGTATGTTAGTGTCCACTTTGAATTTGTACACATATGCTACCTGGAACCAAACAAAACATCAGCAGTGCCCAAAAATATCAATATATGGGCATGGTCAACAAATTACAGTCACACAAAAATATGAAACATATTAGTTGGCCAGCAAACAGGATTTATGACTAGAGACCTAAAAGTGTAATGCAATCCTGAATTTAAGATGAAGAATCCATACTAAGTGGATTTAAAAAAAAAAAAAAAAAAGAAATAAAAGGAAAAAACACTCCTGTATTTTGCATAAATTCTAAATAATTCTTGGATATATTCAAAATTATGAACCAGCAAATAACAGTACAGTTAACTTAGAAGATCAGAATACATAGAAAAGAAAGCATATTTTGTTCAAATAGAAAGAAAAAGTTCTATACACAAAATCAAGTATTACTTTACAGAACAATTTCTCAACATAACATCCATCACATCACATTTAAAAACAAAGATTCTGCTGCGTAGTCTGTGATGTTAGACTATAGACTAATAGTACCACAGAGTTAGAGAGCAGGAAATTAAGAATCTTATATTGTTATATCATTTTACTGTCGTGCATGCTCTTCCTTTTAAAAGGAAAAAAAAAAAAAGTTATAAAGTACTTTTGGATTTGATGAAAATTTGGATTATTTCACAAGAGCTCTGTCCAGAGGAATAAATGCCTCTGGAGATGAAGATGCTGTTCTCCTATTTCAGATCATATGAAAATGCTATTAAACCTGTAAAACAATCTACATTTATGTTAAGTGAGTACAATTGAAATACAATTGAAGAGATTGAAGTACAATTTCAGACAGAGTTTTTGGAGAAAATAATATAGCTTCCCTTCAGTGCAATTTATGGCCCTGTTTTCAGTAAGAGATAAAATAATGTCATTTCACTCAGTCCACAACCGTTTTGTGATACTTGCAATTGGCTGTCAGTCAAAGAGAGTCTAAAGACCGGACAGTTTCTGGTGATAATAATCTGTGTAAGGGGCTTAATAAAGGTTTGTGTCACACAGAGCATACTTTGAATCACCCAACACCAAATGCTATTTTGTGACACATTTTGTACAAATTTTTAATTACTTAAACATATGGACATGTATTTTCAATATTATTTTTATCTGCTACACTTGCAAAAACATTTTAAAAAAGATTTAAACTCTAAATATTCAAATATTTAGGATAATCATAAAGAAACCAATTCTCTTGTAATATACCACACAGCTTGAAGAATTTGTCTCTAAGGTAATTTATCCAGGTCAAGAAGAATCAGCCCAGAATAACACTTATTTTTCATCAGAAAGAACTGCAACTAAGGTTAACAGTGACTGAAAAAAGGCAAACAAAATGCTCTTACTATGGGGAGAGAAAAAAAAAAAAAGTTGATGTCTAGGCAAAAGAAAGCACAACCTGGCTTCCCTTGAAAGAATTTGTCCTAAGTAAGCTATTTGTACAAAATTACTGTATGGCACCTGTCTAGGTCCCTCTGGATAGCATCCCTTCCCTTCAGCATGTCAACTGCACCACACAGCTTGATGTCGTTGGCAAACTTGATGAGGTTGCATTCAATCCCACCGTCTATGTCACTGACAAAGATATTAAACAGTGCTGGTCCCACCATGGATTCCTGAGGGACACCACGCATCACTGGTCTCCATTTGGACATCAAGACATTGATCGCAACTTTGACTGCAACCATCCAGCTAATTCCTTACCCCACAAGTGGTCCATCCGTCAAATCCATATATTTCCAATTTAGAGACAAGAATGTCATGCAGGACAGTATCAAATGCTTTGCACAAGTCCAGGTAGATGACATCAGTCACTCTTCCCCTGTGCACCAATGCTATAACCCCATCATTGAATGCCACCAGATTTGTCAGGCACAATTTGTCCTTAGTGAAGCCATGTTTGCTGTTACCAATCACCTCCTTATTTTCCATGTGCCTTAGCAGAGTTTCCAGGAGGATCTGCTCTGTGACCTTGGGGGTTATGTTTCCCCTCTTCCAGTCAGTGGGAACTTCTCTAGACTGCTATGACTTCTCAAACATGATAGATAGTGGCTTAGCAACTTCATTTGCCAGTTCCCTCAGGACCCACGGATGCATCTCATCAAGTCCCATGGACTTATCAGGTTCATTAGATGATCTTGAAACTGATCCTCTCCTACAGTGGGTGGTTCTTCATTCTCCCAGTGCCTGCCTTTGCCTTCTGGGATTTGGGTTGTATGGCTGAGGAAAGGTCATCTTCACCATGGGAATATATTTTCATATTTAAATAATACAGAGAACTTCTATTGCTACATGATTTCATATTATTTTATCAATTATTATGAAATTTTATTGATTATTCATGAAGAATAAAATTACCAACGAACTGCTCAGCTGTAATCAAGGCAGGTAAGCACTTATTGGATCTACTTTATCGGACAGCTAATTGAACTATACAAATGATGGTAAAAGAAGAAAAAGCTTTCTTTCAGGAAATATTTTGTTTTAAGGTAGTTGGGTTTTGTTTGTTTGTTTTTTCCCCTCCTGCATAAAAACATTATACCTGAACTAGTGCTATTGGCCAATAATCCAGTTCAACTTACTGAATCAGCAGAAATCTATTACTCAACTGGAAGAGTTTATCACAGGGTTAAAAAAAAAAAGCACACAGGTTTTGCAGTAAGGTCTTACTGAATTTTGCAGGAAGTTATCAAATCAACAGGTTCAACAGACAAGGTTCATTTAGATTTCATTATGTTCAATCTCAGAAGCTGAGAGGTCTTTTTTATTACTTTCTCCCCTCAGTATTCATAAAGAGTTTTCATATACATCTTTTCCATTTGTAACATCCACACCATTTTTTTTTTCTTTTTCAGTTTCTTAGTTCTTTGGGCCAGAAACCACCAGCCTCCTTAGATACCTGCCCACTAAGGAAGGATAAAAACTTCATGGCTTAACAATTATACCCATTCATTTATCTGATTCAGATTAATAATGTGACATGAATGTCTATCAGCTTTCAGACAGCTGATTTAAGTCAGCTAAATCATCTGAAGTATTTAATATCATTAAAAGTATTTCATACACATCCATTTTACATTATCAATAAAATTACCACACATAGGGAAATAAAATAGCATACTATTAAATACAAAAGTATCCTATACAAAATTCTATATAAAAAGAAATCGTTCATCTTAAAGGAAGTAAAAAAGTTAACAAGAGAACAGTAGGAGAAAAATGGCACTGTATTTCCCCAAGTATTATATATCACTCCTTTTATTCCCCTTCATCATTCTCAAAAAAAAATAAAATACTCTGGGTTTGTCTTCTGAACTACCATTTGTTCCAAGTCCATATTCCCATTTGTATGGGAGTTAGGTAGCTAAGTGTAATATGTCAGAAATAAAATAACCCAATCAGATAGCTGAGGATACATACGCCTTCAAATTTGTTATAGGTTACTGATTAAAAAAAAAAAAACAACAACCTTACTAAGGTCTACGAGATTATGAAAAGAGAGCTCATTTAATTTATTTTTTAAAGGTTGTTTTAAACACAAGGTCATCAATGCTAGTTATGTTTATAATTAAAGCACTAGTGGAGAACTGGATTTTTGATATCACAAGAGTCATTCTGGAAATAACCTTTGAGAACAACACTGTTTCTCAAGAATTTCTGAAAATAGTGGGATCACTTCTTCAAGTGATTCAACTGGAGCACAGTTAGTTGTGCCTTACTTTTACTTCACTCTAACCCCATTTGTCTCTGTTGTGGTTTTAACCTGGCCGGCAGCTAAACACCACACAGCCGTTTGCTCACCCTCCCCCCTCCCTCTCTGGGATCGGGGAGAGAAACGAGAAAACTGAGGCCTCTGAGTTGAGATAGAGACAGTTTATTAGGACAGAAAACATAATAATAATAATAGTATGTACAAAACAAGTGATGCACAATACAATTGCTCACCACCCCCTGACCGATGCCCAGCCTATCCCCGAGCAGCCGCCCCCCCACACACAGCTAGCCACCCCTATATATTGTTCAGCATGACGTCAGATGGTATGGAATACCCCTTTGGCCAGTTTGGGTCAGCTGTCCTGGGTCTGTCCCCTCCCAGCTCCTGCTGCATCCCTAGCCTGCCCGCTGCCAGGACAGAGCGAGAAGCTGGAAAGTCCTTGGCTTGGTGTAAGCACTGCTCTACAACAATTAAAACATCAGCGTGTTATCAGCACTCTTCTCATCCTAATCCAAAACATAGCACCCTACCAGCTACTAGGAGGAAAATTAACTCTATCCTAGCTAAAACCAGGACAGTCTCTTAAGAGACAGCATAGTCCATTTGGGCTTTCAAAAGCCATCCAACATGGGCCCTTATCAAAAAAGCTAACTCTTCATGAAAGAGGAAATGCACTTTTATACACTGTAGCTGGTCAAAGTAAGAAAGAAAGGGTATGAATTCATGGTAAATTTTCTCAATGGAAACTTATTACAGGCACTGTACTCAGTTTTTGACTGAGTTTTTGGCAGAGGTTTGACTGTTTTGTCAAGCATGACCAGATTTTCTTAACCACAGAAGCCTTCCTATGACTCTCCAGGAGAAGTACCTTTCTACATCTATGCTGTATGCTTAAATCATCAACCAATAGCTCATCTGAGCTTCCCCTTCCTCTATACTTCAGTTTAGAAGTTCTCAAATCTGAAGATGAACAACTTTCTAAGATGATCTGGCAACTCACAGTAGACTAACTGCCTAGCATTTTGTCTAAACATGAATGCCCTCGATGTTTATGATTCATTCTCATGATTCTAAAGGAAGAACTAAATACATAAAAATAAGAGGTGGGCTCCCTCCTCTAGGTTTGGAAAGAGTCTGCACTTAACTGCTGTGAATGGGTCATCAACCACACAATAAACAGATGCTATGCCTTTCTACCACCAAGCCTTAACATTGCTGGCTCTTTGAATATTTTTAATGTTTATCTACATATACTAAATTTTAACTATGTAGAAAGTTTATTGGAAATTTATGGAACAGAAGTAGTATAAATTACATAAAAGCCCACACAGTAACTCTTACTTTCATCTGAGGTCTGAGAGCATCTCTCCAATACAAATAAGAATACATTTGGTACCTTTTTTATTTCGATCTATTAAAAAAAATTGTTATGTAACGCCAAAAACCTTCTCACAAAACCACAGAAAAAGAATTCTACCTTCTCATTGGACATAAATAACAGATAAAGACAACCTGTGAATCTATGGAAAAATACAGAAAATCTAGAGACAGAAAAAGTGAATATTCTTTACATAATGGATGGTAAAACTGTATCTAAAAAACAAAACAAAACAAAAAAAAACACCTTGGTAGAAAAGTGGGAACCTTTCACCTGTAAAGAAGAACACAGAATTCTCCTTTTCTCTTACAAATACATATCACAGAATCACAGAATCATCTAGGTTGGAAGAGACCTCCAAGATGACCCAGTCCAACCTCTGACCTAACACTAACAAGTCCTCCACTAAACCATATCACTAAGCTCTACATCTAAACGTCTTTTAAAGACTTCCAGGGATGGTGACTCGACCACTTCCCTGGGCAGCCCATTCCAATGCCTAATAGGCACTGACACAGAGGAATAGGTGAACCCTAACTCTAGATCTAGCTAATACAACTAATACAAGTGTAGAAGTTTATTTGCATGCAACTACTACCTGCATCTCCATAATAGCAAAAATTCAAATGCCAGACCTCCTTAAATTCATACAATCTGATGAATCCATGAATTAACATGTTTTGTATGTGTATATATCTGTGTATATATGTATAGATAGATAGATACATGCATACATAATGTTTTATTGCTCTATCTGGTTTAGAACACTAGAGCTATAAAACACTGAGATCTCACTCTTACAATACCAGGATCCCAAAGAACATTTCATGCAAAGATAACACCATTATATGTATAATAAAGTAGATAACATCCAATCACATTTGCTTGCTTTACTAAAGAGATTATTTCACAATAAAAGGTATACCTTCTTCTCAGTAGCTATGTATGCCTACCCTCACAAAATAAAATTTTCTATGAGAATTGACTGTGCTGTGTGTGTGTCAGTGCCTTGAACAAACCAAGCAGAGGATGATTTGCATTGCTGTAGAAGGGATAAGGATCATTTTGTTTAGGTTACTCTTCTGCGAGGTTGAAGCTGGACTCTCTTTTTTAGAAGAAAAGAGGTTATAAGAGCTTTTATTAAGCTTTTACTAACTTGTAAAAATGTTTAACATAAAAGGCGTATTGGAAACACGACAGTAGAGACACCACAGAGTACATTTAACAACAGAGTACAAGGTATATCAGAATAATAAAATAGGCTATACTGCTACTGGACAACCACTAAAAGGAAAATAAAACCTTTTAACATAACAGAAGTCTTGCCAAGAGACTGCAATGCCAACAGACCACCAGGATAGAAAACCAGCAGTGGAGAGGTAAGAGCATACAGGAAAACTCTTAAGTAGTTGTTGCAGAATACACAGGCAACACTAACAGTAACAAATCCCAAGGATCAAATGATATTCACCCAGGAGTGCTGGAAAAATTCAGGGTATATATATATAATAAAGGGTATCATTATGTCACTGCGCAAAGCCATAATGAGCTCATATCTTGATAACTACATGCAATTCTGAGCAAACTTGTCAAAAAAGTGACACAGAATCAGGAGGAAAAAAAGGGGGAGGGGGGCAACAAGAATGACCAAAGGTCTTAATACGAGAAACAAGTAATACTAGAATAGAGTTACTATAATTAATTTAGTATTATGGTGTTGAAGAAAATACCTTATAGTGATTGAAACAGTCTAGTTAGATGAATGGGTTCACAGCACCAAAATACCATGATGTATAGAGAATAAGATGAGAAATAAACTGTAGACTCATGAAAAATATATAAAATTTTGATATCATAAATTGAAACTCCTAACTGGGTCCTGGCAAATATTAAATATTTTTCTTTAAGCTCATTTAGATATTTATGATGTGGTTGATAATTTATCCGATTACAGTTCATCCAATTAATAAAGCATGATTGGTCAAAATTTATTTTTTATTATCTCATGGCAGTACCACAGGGCGTTCCAAATATGAACCTGTGCCAACGCCTGATGTTTCACACACATATGACAAAAAGATAGGTCATACCCAAGGAGCTAAATTCACAGTATGCTATTATTAAAGAAGCCCAAAGAGGCAACCTATATCCAGAGCCGCGTTACAGATTTTAAAGGCATTAACCTAAAAGCATAAAAACATACTTCTGGCTAAAAATAAAAGACACTCAACTTTTCTGCTTAAAAAAAAAAATCTGTATTAAGCAAGTTCAGTAAATTTTGGATCTCTCAGTCTGTAATTCAGACAGATCATTTACAATATTCTAAAATGAAGAATATTGCAAAACATGCAAGTCTCCAGGTCATACAAAGACCTATTTTGGTGGGTGTGGTATTCTACCTAATTTTCTGCCTATAAGCTATTTTTAACAAGGACCCAAGAATAGGAACGGCAGCTGCAGTGATAGTCTATAGGGTTGTATTTGTTGTACAGTTAGACACAAAGATAAAAGAAAACAGAATTACATATCTGAACAGCTCATACACTGCATTGTTGCCAAGGTTAAAATGATACCTGTAAGTCATTTGTTTGCTAACCAGTTTGCACTTTTCCTAGCCAACACAATGATGCTAATACATCAGCAGTAACAAAAAGGTTTTATTTTTCTAGCTGCAACCATTTGATTTTGATAATCTTGCACTGTTACAAGAGACCTGTTTGCGCAATAAACTTCTAGTCATAGTGAGGTGGTCTTAGTGTGTAGTGAACTGGGATACAGTAGAAGGAGAAAAAAAAATCAAATTTTACATGTAAGAAAAAAAAGGAGGCCCATACCTCTGTCTCCAGCCTAATATTACATAAAAAAAAAAAAAGAAACCTACCCTAACCTAATTACATATCTGGGATTTCAAAGTAACAGAGCAGCAGAGAACAGTAATACATGTAAGTGACTGAAAGTTTACGTTTTCATGACCTATTCTTGCTGTGCACAACACCTTTTGCTCACACTACTGACATCCAGGAGCGAGCCCTAAAAGAGTTGTTCTAAGTGAGGGTTTCCATATGCCGCTCTGAATAGGAACACAAACTGACAGAAAAATAACTCAAAATTGCTATAAAATGACTGGTACCTACAAATGCACAAGCAAATGACATGCACTTTAATGCAACACATTTCTTCTCATTTTGTAGCAAGTTAAAACATATTTAAGATTTGTATAAAATGTATGGAAGAAATGCTACTCGTGTTAAAAATGAAATCAAATGTAAAAGTTTGAAAAATTTGAAAAATTTGAAAAAAGTTTGAAATCCTTGATCTTTATTAAGCAAATGCTGCTAGTATGAAACCATGTCATTTGGCTTGTTATATTATTTTTTTTTTTATTGAAGCAATTTTTTTATTGAAGTAATGGATGAAAATACTAAAATTCTGTGTCTTCTTGGCACAGAATTGCAGTGGTAAGCTGTCACAGCGCGATTTGACTACTCCACAGCATCCTTCATGTGGAAAGCAATTTTCTATATGGCAGCTGCTATGCAGAGAACTAGACCCCACCACATGACTTCACTAGTAGCTATACATTCTTTATGAAGTAAAAAAACTGCACAGCTCCAATACACAGGAACTCTTCTAACTCTCAAGTGCATGGGGTGGAGTTGAGAGCAGTCTTCGAGAAAAGCTGCTACCTACATCGTAAGCAATCATACGAAAACTAGCAAGATTACACCCTTGGTTTTTATAATACCTTCTCTGAAAAGGGTTACAAAAATTACTGATACTTATTCCAAAAAAATCAAGTATGACCTCTATCTTAACATAAATGGATATACATTCAAGCACAGCCATCCATCCAGACGACTGGCGAGTAGCAAGACCCCAGCACTCTAAATGAGGAACATAGATGGCTAGCAGTACAGGAGTGTGAGAATAAAGACAGCTACCTGAGACTTGGCAAGTTATGTACCAAATCTGCAGATGATATAAGACAAATGCATCCCACTAACAACAAGGCAAAAAAAGTTTTGATGTAGCAACGGTCTTCTAAGTGTGGCGAAGAAAAGCACACAGATCATGGCATAGAGGAATATCAATGAACAGATATGAAGCCATGTCTGTTCTCAAACAGAATGGACTGCCTCATGCTACAGGCTCACTGAGTTTGTTTAAAACAATTTATTCATGTTAACCCCTCTTCTGAGAATTTCTGAAAACACTTCACACTCACTTGTGCAGGGGAGCTGATCCAGAAGCAGAAAAAGGTAGAAATATTCTTGAATAAAGGAATGGACCTAACCACAAGGCAAGAAGCAGCTTTGGTTGGCCCAGCCTAAGTAGTGTTATTTCTGTAAGAATAGCATCAAAGGAGATGATCTTTCTAGCAATTAATAAATATATATATATGTATGTATATATATGGTTTAGGTCAGAGGTGAGAGTTTCATTAAATAGCAGGCTTGTGATCATTCCTGTCAAAAGAATTCCTGTGTCCTCCAATTTCATAACTTAATTCCCTCCCAAATTTAACCCCAGAGAATTCTGTCACAATGACATTCACTTCTTAGTAGAATAACTGGACGGTTACAGACAGACATCTTCAGCTGGAAATATATTTTTCACCAATCATCACTACCTTCCATCTCATATTTACCTAACAATGAGAAAAAGGATGCCATATTGGCTCTGGAAACACACCTTTACAGTTAGTAAATCATTTACAGTTGTTGCACTCAGAAACAAAAATGCTGCTACTTACCAAATGGCCAACAACACAACTATAGCACCCACTGGAATTTTGCCAGACCATCCTCCAACATATACCAATAGTTTCTTTCTCTCTCAAGGAAGAGATTCTTGATAATTGTAAATAACATGGGTTCTTCTACTGTACTTCAATTATATTCAGCATCTATAAATACTGAGCATCTATATTTGTACCACAAATCTTCTATACATACCTCCTTTGAAAGCCTAACTCCATAATCTATTTAGGAATATCTTTATAGAAATTTTGTGTGTCAGATGCTGAAAATTCAAGAATTCATTATACATTTGTACACAGCTAGGTAGAAACCAAGACGTGGCTTGCGTTAGTTAATAATACAGGTGTATATATGGCCTTTACTGCAGGTACGGATAGGTTAAACTAACAATAAAATAATTTGTTACTGAGAAAATTAATATCATGTGAACTACAGTAGCCAAAAGGAATGAAAAATTAATGAGAGGCTAGGAAACATTTTGCAAGAAGAACCTTGCATGTGCATATGCAGATCAATAGGAAAAAAAAAAAGGTGAAATACAGACAAAAGGTGATCAGATGGCAAACTGGAAGTGAAAGAGAAGATAAAGAAGACAGAAAGCATCCTTTCCTTCACATCCACCAGATGATTTATTGTCCATTTAACAATAAATGACTTAACTCCACCGCAACTTGAATGAACCACTAACTTGCAGAACATCTGTACACCAATTTTAACTTTCCAGGCACTACAACCAACCTAAAATCTGCAACTTTCAATTCATCACATCAATTCTGGAAACCAACACACCTGCACCTTCAAAATTTGACATTCTTCAAAATAAAGCAAAATATCTATGACACATAACCCCAAGAGATCACTAAACTTGCTAAGAGGATTGAACTGAGCTAACCTAAAGAATATATACCCAAAACGGATAGTTTTTTGACAGCAGATACACTTCTTTGATCATCATACCAGCAGATACACCAGTATTATCATCATACCATGAAAAGAAAATCTCACCAAACTTACACCCTTCCTTGTCCTGTGATACCTATCAAAACTCACCTGGAAAATCATTTAAAATAAGAACTTGAACCAGAGGAAGAAGACATCTTCCAAATTTTCCCAGAGCCCTCTCAACATAATGCAATTGTTGGCCTTGCTAACTCAATAGTGAAAACTAGACTGGAAGCAGATTAGTCCCACTATTGACTGCAAAATTTGCCAGGAGCTTTACACAATCACAGTAACACATTCTCCCCACACAGCATCAGCAGAATATCAGTCATATATTCTTCACTGTACTTCTTGCAATGCACCAATTCCAATTACAACTGTGATTTAAACATGGAAAATATGTCAAAGAAATTACAACGTATCAGAGTATACTCACACTGATAACTGATAAAACCCATTTACCAGCAAGAAACCATTTTACACCACAAAAAAAAAAAAATAGATAATTGCATCTCTCAGTCTTAATGTATAGGAATTTCTCGATGATCATCTTGGAAGAAGTGCTTAGGATCTAAAATTCATAACTTTCCTGGATAACAGAAATAAGGAACTTGGCAAATATACCGATTTTACAGTATATTACAATTTTCCTTTTGCCTGATTTCCATCTAGTCCTTCAGCTTTTCAAAGACATCATTACTGGTCCAGCTCTGTATTCCAGAGGTCTAATGATCTCACCTCACTAGGCTCTCCCTTCCACTTTTACCTTTTCCTTTCAGATTGCCTCACCCAATTCACATAATTACATTAAATGCAGAGCAACCATTTATTATAATTTATATCTGTCTGAATTGTGCTGCTGCTTCTTTTTTGGAAGAATGCTTGTGTTCCTAAAAGGTTGTCCATTTAATCCAAATGCATCAGTTGGTCTAAAGAAATAATAACTTATACCTACAAATCTTTTGGTAAGCATATTGTGACATAATACAATAATTCATAACAATGTTATGCAAATACTCCCCCCTTCCAATGGATTAAAAACAGTGCTGCCACTCAGGGGGACCCGGACAGGCTGGAATCATGGGTCAGTGGGAATTTTATGACATTCAGTGAGGACAAGTGGCAAGTCCAGCACCTGGGAAGTAAGAGCCACTTGGAACAATACAGGCTGGAGATTGACAGGCTGGCAAACAGTTTTGCAGGAAAGAATCTGAAGAGTTTTGGTGGACAGCAAACTGAACATGAGCCAGCATTGTGCCCTGGTAGCAAAGGAGGCCACCAACAGCATCCTGGGCTGTATCACCAGGAATGTAGCCAATAGATCAAATGGAGGGATTGTCAGCTTCTACCTGGAACTTGTTAGACCACATATCGAATACTATGCATAGTGTTGGGCAATGCCAGAAAGACACTGAGGAACAGTAGCAAATTCAGTAGAGAGCTACCACATTGGTTAGGGGGCTGCAGCACAAGCCCTGTGAGGAGAGGCTGAGGGAGAAACCTAGAGAGGACAAGGGTAAGGGGCCACCCAGTGCCTACAAAGGAGGTTATCAAGAAGATGGAGCCAGGGTCTTTAAAGTGATGCATAGCAGGAAGACAAGAGGCAGTGGACATAAATCAAAACAAGAAAGGCTTCAGATAGAAAGGTAAAACTTTCTCACCATGAGGAGTCAAGCACTGGAACAGTTGCCCTCAAAAGCTGTGTAGTCTTCAACCTTGCAGGTTTTCAAGACCAGAGTAACCCAGTTTGACCTCCATAGCCAGACCCTGCTTTGAGAAGGAAGTCGGGCTGGTTGTCTACCTGAAGTCCCTTCTAGCTTGAATTATCCTACAACTCTATGTTAACATCTTTGCACACGTTGGATGCCCAATAATGAATAAAGTAACTGAAGTAAGAAGGATTACTATAACATGACAATGGTATTCTGAAGAAACAAATTATATTCCTTTATCTTCCATTAAGCTCCTGTCTGATAGAATGTAAGTACATAAAGCAGTTATCAACTGTATGTTTCTCATCTTTTGGGTACAAAAATTGGAAGCCCATCATTTCTAGATTTGCAGATATGCTGAGAACGATATTACTCAGCTGAGCTTAAATTGGTTTTAATGAGAGCAAAGGGTGCTGGATGGTCTGGAAAAAAAATGTTAGGAATAGGAAAGCCAGTATTACCACAAAATTTGGAATTCAATATCCTTCTGTGCAAGTTTCAAAGCTTTTAAAGAAAGAAGAGCAGCACTTTGTCTACAAAACTACTGTGAAATAAATGAATGTAATTTTATAAAGTACTCAGGAGACCAAGTGTCTGTAAAAAGCCCATTAGAAATTAACAATTCTATGTATAGAGGACAGTCTGACAACTATCAATAAATAAAGCATGAGGACATGCTCCAGAAATTGGTGTTTTATCAAGTGTTTTGCTTCACAAACAACTAGAATGTCAAAATAAAGAAAATAAAGCAACAACAATGATTCGTGATTAAAAAAAAAAAAAAAGGCTAAAAAGTGAATACCATAGAACTAAACCAATACAAGCTTTAATAATGTCCCAAGCTGCAGAAAATATTCACAGCATAATATTCCAATTGGTAGACAGAACAAGCAAAAAAATTTGAGCATTTCCTTCCTGCTTAAGACACAAGAGTAAGATGCTGTTGTAATAAATAAATAAATAAATAGAAAATTAGAGATTAAAAAGTTACAGATATTATGCTTGATCCTCAAATATAGTAGGCAATAATTTCCTTGGAGTACAAGTTTAACAAGCTATTTTGGTCTTGCATTTTTTACAAGGCAGTTCTGAAAAAGATTAGACTACAGAGTGAATAGTTGAAGGGTTATTAACCCCAGAGAGAATTTACTCTAAATACACTTTAACAGTATGTAGATCACTATTCCAGTTCAGGCAGAGATCACAAGTACACTCTTGTGTACATGGCTTTTGAGGGATAAGAGTATTCAATAAGCAAGCCACTTCACCTCAGGCTGGAGGGAAGGAAAGTAGACAGTCACTTTTCCAAACCAATTTACATCCTAAAATAGGCAACAGAACAGTTCTGCTCCCACTCTTGCCTGAACTCAGAAATTTAATACACTAAAATGTAAGATGTTCCAGTGTGTATCTTCCAATTTTTGGAAATGTTTTGTAATGACTCAAACTAGAGCACCATCTTTAACGACAGTATCAACATTTATTACAAAAACAGAGGCCTCATCTACACCTTCATATTTTTTAAATTATAAAAACATATAGCAAAGGGTAATCCTTATGAAACTTAAAAGTTTAATATGAAAAATGAAAGGAGAAGGGAGAAAGAAAGGAATACAACTCACAAAGAGATTAGAAAATGGAGTACAACATAAAGAGTAAAGTGTTCAAAAAAACCCAGTCTAACACAAATAGAAGTGCTACTACTAACCTCATTGGTCTCTGAATCCACCCTCACATTATTAATACAAGGTCACAAAAGCATGCAATAGCAGAGCCAAGAAATAAACTCCAGTCTTCAGAGACTCAAGCCAATACTTCACTCATGAGACCTATCATCCCTGTCAGTTTCCCTGCTGGAAAAAGTTTGGAGTCAGGGGAAGGCAACCTACAGAGACTCACTCATTGCCAGACCCAAAGATTCTGGCTAGACATGTGCCAATACTGGTAAAGCAACCCTTTTAGGTTCATGTGTTATGAGGCAAATCAATTATTTTGAGAGATTTCAGACTTACAAGCCCCTCCGCAGAAGACAACTATGTGAGACAAGGCAGTGACTGTTCTTAATTTCAGAAACAGCAGTTCTACTTCTATCAAATCACCCAGCAGTTATTTCTTCTGAGTTTGTCTTTAGTTTATATACCACTACTAACCCATAAACCAACTTCCCATGCCACATTTTTGAATTTTATACTTTCTTACAGAGTTTTGATTGTTTACCTCAAATACATTTGTCAATTTCAGTGTCACAACTAACCCAGATCAACCCAAATCAACACATTTTTAATATTTTAATATTAATGCTGCTATATCTAACTCTCACTTACTACTGTTCATGTTGAATGCACTTTCAGAACTGATCCTTCTATTTTCCATGACAAAATGGAATTACTATTTTTTCCAATTGTTGCCAGTTGTTCTAGTTACTAAAGACAGGTTTCTAAAATGGAAAATTATTGCCATGGTCTAATAAAAAAAGGATAAATACTTAGTGAAAATCAAATTCAGAAGATGATTCATTACAGTACATGGACTGGTATAAACACTGAGGAACCACCAACTGAAAGAGAAGGGAAATATATTTGACCTTAATCTACTTCACTCTACCCTTCATCTGTTAGAAATGCTCCATTATCTAGTATGGACACAACCATAACAAAGACAACACATGCATATTAAAAAAAAAAAAGTTTGTTACAGCAATAAAATATAATAAATTAATAAAAAAATGTGTTGTGCAATACCTAGTTAGTCAAAGCTTTACTGAATTTAAGACAATAATACTTGTTGTAAGTGGTAGTAAACATCTTCTACATTAAATTATGTTCTGGCCTTTAAAGTAACTGATTATTACTTTAATTAAAAAAAAAAAAAGCCATAATATATATTTTCCTTGGGAGCAGGCCTTAAATACTCACTACTATTTTATGTGCTTCTACTTCCTCCCAACCTTCCCATTGCATAGACCTCTTGAAGTGAACATAACTAAGGACTGTATCCACTGTGAAGGCCAACTCTGTTCAGGAAAATTAGAAGGTAGAAGAATCATTACCCCCAGTACCCCAGCTGAAAAATAATTAAAGATACATATATAGTACATGTGATAAAATAGTATCATGGCATATTTTAAGGGGAAAAGAGTTCTAGTAGACTGAGGAGATTTGTTTAGGCAGTTTAGCAACAATGTATAAAAGAAAAATGATAGACTTATCTGGACTTTTAAAGCCCCATAAGTAAAGTTAAAAAGCTAACTTTAAAGATTAACTTAATCACAGGAAGCAATAAAGAAAATAAGTAGCAATAATATAATAGATAAAAGTTAAATCAAGAACTTACAGTTCCCAACTATACAAAGCAAATTCTAGATATAGGAGAGAGAATTATAACAAATCATCTTTTCACAATGCAGAAGATAAAATGCAGCCAGATTCTTAATTTGTATAAATATTATTATTGTTGTAGAACTGCTCATTTTATGGAAAACAAAAGAAACATCACATAGGACTTGCAAGCAGCAGAGTGGTTCAGAACAGACTGAGCCAAGGAAACATCAAAAAAGAATCCAACAATACAAAACTCTTGTTGGCAAATATGTATTAATATAGACAAATTCAACATCATCCTTGTTAAAACATGTTGTGCTAAGATATACATACTAATTAATTGTACTGCTTTGAGGAAAAACTTTCTTCTTGTATATAGCTGAGTAAAGATACCTATTTAACATGAAATAGTGGTCAAAAGAACAAACGGAATGTTATTTTTAATTTATTTTTAATATATGACAAATTAAGTTCCCAAATACTGTTTCTGCTTGAGTACAAGTAACTCACATCCCTATAGATGCTGTTCCACAAGAGCAATGACAATTCTAACAGAAAAAAATATGTTCTGAGCCATAGGCATTAAAGTATTTTAACTGTTTCTAGAAAAGTAATTAAATAAATACATAAATAGAACTGATGCACTTAAAGCAATCAGTAATAGAGGTTTGTTTGCGCAATTTATATTTGAAAAAAATAAAATAAAATTTGAAACAAAAATGAAAAAGGAAAAAACAACAGAAGTATCATAAAATGAAAAAGAAAAATCTGTGTAAATAAGTATAACAATATGTTACTAGGATGCAAAGTAAAGTATTGTTTACAAAATAAGAAATAGATTTGAATCACATGGATTGATCCTAAACTGAATAAAAGCATAAACAATATTTACCATTATATTTCTTTTAGGGCATTCCTGAATTATTAGCCACTACCTTAACCAATGCCAGTTTTGGATGAATCCTAAGAAATATTCCTTTCAGAACCTGCTGCACTGCAAGAGGAACAAGAAAAGGAAAGAGTAAAGCATTTACTGGAATTCTGAAAGGCAGATCCTCAACCATTCTGGGATCTGTCTGTGGTACAAAGAGACAATAATAAGCACTGAGTTCTGGGGGCTGCTGCTGCTGTGTCCCAGTAATTGCAATTTGCAGGACTGAAGAAACATAATACTCTAGGGAAAATTAATGTTTCTTTCTGTGGTCATACACACTGTCTCAGCACAGTCAGAAATAAACACTTGTGATTGGAAGAATTTCTCATTTGAGTAAGGTGTGCACAAGTGTGGTATTTCTTTGTAGAGATGTTACTTGAACATTATTATCTTAATCTGTAGTATTGTTTTATTTTTATTATAATGTTATTCATCTGTATTACAAGAACATACCTACATAGCAGCAAAGTAAAAGAAACGTAAAAAACTACTCTTCTACCTCTTCTACTTATACTCAGGGTTGAAAAAGAGGAACTCCCTGCCTTCAGATGTGCAAGTAAATCCAGAAAGTGTTCAGACTATTCACAGAAGAAAGATACCTCACAAAAGCTATTAAGGACAATAACATAGGCATCGTCTTTGCTTGAACATGTTCCTGAACCACAAATTTACACAAGCCATGGGAACACCTGAGAGGAATCAGCACTCCATACCTTTTGTCTTTTATATTCGTTCCTGGAGCATCACCAATAACCTCTCTAGAAAAAGAGACTATTTCAGACCTTAGATCCGATACAGTACAGACTTTCTAATGTTTTTATGGTAGCCACAGTTGACACAAACATGAAGACATAGGATGTGCTTACAGGCATTAATACACATTTACTACACAGACAGAGAAAGGCATAAAACCATGTATTTTATAATGCAATACTTTTTTTCCAAATAAATGAACATTCCAATTTTATTCCTTAGTCTCATTAAGCTTATTCCTTATCAGCAGAACTGAAAGAAAAGATTATACAGGAGACATCACCTTCAGGAGACATCCCCTGTGGGTGACAATGTAGAATAAGCCATATGAGGACAGGAAGAAGTGACTCTTTCATGGTGGAAACACTAATACAAAAGAACTGTCTTACTGTTGGAAACATGCTGCACTTACTAGAGCATGGTTCACAGAAACTAAACTCATATCCTTCCACTGATGACCTCGTGCAGCTTATTTCCATGAGCATTTTATGCAAGGTAATAACTCGTATCAGCTTTCTTGCAATAAAATTGTCCTTTGTATATGAAGACAGAGTCAAAGACAATAATTAGAGATGCATGAAACATCCGTGAAAGATGTTGATGGTTAAAATATAACGGTGGGTAGGGGAGAAGAGACCTTATGCCAAATGAACATAGAGTGATAAACCAAATAGTGCTTTATGCATTCTTGCAAAGTGCCCTGAGCTTTCCCTGGATTTATATATTTAAAATATATCACACATAATCGTAGTGCTTAAACCTACTTCTGGAACATCCCTGCAATGACGCTCTGTACAAAAATATTAAATTTTCCAAACTTTACCTTTTAAATTTAAAAGTAATTCAAAAAAAAAAAAAAAAGGTTTTTCCCCAAAGTACGTTCTGATTTTCATAATCATTTAGGATAAATTATTTCCCTCCAATACATCCCAAAGTACCAAGTCTCTCCATCCTCTGGAACACTGAGGTCAGTGGGAATTCTGAGGCTGCAACTACATAAGTGTTCTGGTTTGAAGCGAATTGTACCTTGCAACTGTCCTCACCTAGAGCATTTGTGCCCACTTCATGGAGGAGTTTTGGTGTCTCTGATTTTAAGAGGACACTCAATTGGAAGCTCCACTCTAGGTGTGCGTCAAATGTACTGTAACAAGGACATACAGGTCCAACCCAATGACTGGTCCCTTGAACAATTTCAAATCACCCTTATGGCAGGGGCACTTCATCCAGTGGTCTAAACTAACACTAGTTTGAGGTTAAATCCCTGAACTAAACCACAACCACGTAGGCATATAAGCCTTAGCACGGACTGCTTTGATCTAATGATCTGCTTCCACTTGCCAAATTACTTGCTTACACTGACTTAAGCTGAGTGTTCATCACCTCTCAGAAATGTTTTTAATGCTCTACAGAATTCAAGTCATATGCTACAGTTCTCAAAACTAAAACTCTTAGGTGCAGAGAAGTGAGTGATTGACATTCACATAAAGAACAAAGCACACAGCAACAACTATTTTGTTTGCTGTCACTGATTACAGTGAAGAATTAAAAGAAAAATATATCAAATTTTTGTAAAAAATTCTGAATCAATTTGTTATTAACATAATGTTGCTTACTTGGGTAATTACTGAATAATATTTAGCAATGAACAATTGACAACATGAAGAGGAATTAAGAAAATAATCGATGAGAGTTAAGAAAATAACACTACAATATTGTCAGTTTTATTCACTGTCAAAATGGATGAAAAGCTGTGCAGCAATTAATTAGTGTTTTGAGTATTTGGAAAGTTTTATCCACAATTTCAAATACTTAAAATGTATTTTTCTTTTGTCTATCAGCAAGAAAGGAATGTTATGTATGTGCAGCTACATCTTGTAAAAAGACAAAAACCATGGAGAGGTCCTGATCCTGCTCACCTGATTCATGCAGCCGGCCCACAGAAGTATGCCAAACAGAGCTACTGCCACAAATATGTCAAACAAGATTTGACTAATAAATTGCTTTGGGGCTGTCTCATTCCATAAAACATTTTTCAGAGGTTTTAAGGACTATTTAAAAGCAATATATTAATTCTGCCCCTGATTGATGAATGATTCTATTTAGACAGTTCACTGAAAACAGTTGAGCTTCAAAGGCCATATGAAATCATTTATTTTATCACTTGTGGTTTAGAAACACATCAGCTGAGTGTCTCGGTGCATATGGTAACAAGCAGTACTTCTCTATTAAAAATACACTTTTTTGAAGACTAAAATATATACATATATATATATTCTTTTCTATAGACTTAACATAGGACTATAAGGCATATAAAAATAAAATCCAAAATCTGCACAGTTACATTTTAAGCTGTTACTTTAATTATATTGTAAGCATCCATTAAAGCACAGTAAGACTGTTAAACACAGAACAAAAAAGATTTATTTTTACTTTCTTACCTGTAGAGGTGACTCATTGATACCTGTCTTTGACATTTTATCTTCCAGTGATATTGCACAAACTACTATTATCCAAAAGTTACCAGCATTATATAGCACCTACATGATAGGTATGTCCTAAAGAACAGGTGAAGGATTTAACAGTGAAAAATACTAGCTAGACAAATGTTCCATTTAAGGAGAATGTATTTATATATGTAGGAGGGTACAACAATGCATTCATCCAGAAAAAAAGATCCACACTGATACAGGAGTAAACAGTTTTTATTTATTGTTTCATTGTCATATTAGAAAGCCCACTTCATACCACTTTATTTGAAATGATACAATGGGTAAGGTGATAATACTCATTTCTTCTTAAAACAAGTAAGAGATGAGCTTCAATGATTTTCAACACAATTAAAAAAAAAAAGTAAAAATACTTTGCATGATAAAAACAAAGAAAAAAACAGTTTTTCAGCAGCAGGGCATGACATTGCTTTGCTCTGGTATTTCTCTTAAAAAAAATCAAATTCAATTCACCTGTGACTTGTAAAAGGTTGGGTTGGTTTTGTTTTGTTTTGTTTTGTTTTTTGGTTAAAAATCAAAATAACACAGCTACATGCCCATAGTATACACAGTACTTACAAGCAGCACATATTAATTCAGTTGGCATAATTTAACTAAGCTCTTCTGTTTATGAAGTTGAAATGGCTAGCGTCTGTCCTTCACTCTACAGAGCAAAAATGAGTCAGTAAATATTCTACCTCAGTTCTGAGGACTCTTCACGCAGAGAGCGTGTAACAACTGTATTATTGAAGATTGCACCAAACATAAATACAAACGTAGTTTAGAAAGACAACCCGAGTTCAGCCAGGCTTCTCAGAAGTAAAATAACATTGTTTAATTTGCACCATTATCAAACAACAGATTACATGGCAGCATAAAATTTTTAATCCCAGCACCAGAATTAACAAGAGGTTTTTTTTTTTCTTTTTTTTTCTTTTTTTTTCTTTTTTTTTTTTTTTTTAATTACCATCAGGTCTTTCCCTTTGGCTGTTGAAAGAAGGATGTTTCACAGCATGACATTAAAATTCTGGCTCCCTTAAAACCTGTCTATGAAGAGTATTGAAAATATAACTTATAGACAGAGAACAACTTAAACCTTAATGGTAAAGTAAAAATTAATGGGCATTCTTCTCATTTATCATATTTCAAAGAAGAGCATTTTTCTGTATAAAGATCCCATTAGCTTAGCTATGACATCTTTATTCTTGTACCTATAAATCGTTCCATTGTTAACCTCCTAAATTGCAGTGACTGCTGCCACCTATAGGATCTCTACAATAGTGGTCAGGATTTTACTCAACGGTTCCCTCTACTGGGGATGCAAGTCTGATGAATGTGCAGGCACTTTTATTAACAGCAGGTGTCCCCACTTTTGCTGATGTTTTCCTCAAAGTCATTCGTTTAAAAGCTTTTTCATGTTTCATAAAACAAACTCCAGCTTCTGCCTGGAGTCAAAGTACTAGCCAGGTGATTTGGGATAGGAAGTTGCAGACCCTGAACTCTCTTAATCCAGTTCAATAAATGCAATTTTGCAGAAAAACAAAAATTCCCTTGTTGTTCACACAATGTTATCTGCTGTGATGTATTAGCAAGCCTACAGCAGAACAAATTTCCTTCCAAAGCATAAGTTAAAATAACAAGTAACTTCTAAGTAGGATAAGATCAGTTCTATGCAGGCAATTGTTTCATCAAACACACCAGTGTTAAATCAGAATAGCCTTATAAAGAAGATGGAAAACATTAAAATACATTCATCTTAAAAGTCCCAAATAATATCAGACTTAGTAATGTATGCACAAACACACACAGAAAACTAGTAACGTGCTGTTGAGATTTCTCAAATCAATCTATCTGATTTAATTAAAAAGCAATCAACTGTATGGAAAGAGTGTAATGTTGTTGACTAATCAAGGAGAAAAAAAGTAAGTTTTCTTACTCTTTAAGTAAAAAGACTAGAAACATCTAATTTTACAAAACTGTCACCTTCTTCTCTTCAGCTTCTATCCCCCACTATATATAATCCTAGGGATCACAATTATATTAAATACATAAATTCATTATTCTTTAATGTCTGAGAGACCAGCATGGGTGAAGAAAAGATGCTAAAGCAAAAGGGTAAATTTAAATCACATTTAATTTATTCAGAAGCCTAGGTAAAATAACATCACAGCAAAGAGACTCGCATAACAGAGATTCACTCTGTCAAGTAGCACACATTATCAAAATAAATAAAATAGTGGGCACAGTTCTCCAGGAGGAACAGCGTTAACTCCGAGATTAAAGCTAAACAGACATTGAATATTGTATACCACTCTGCTGGTACTTGGATTAGAGCAAATCAAAACCAGAATAATATAAGAGCACGGTCTTAAAACAGGGACATTATTAAAGTCAGAGGTTTGCAAAGCATAGATGTATTTATTGAAATTTTATATCAAAATAAATATTTTTCAGAACACTCAGTAGCTAAAAGAAATTACAAAAGCAGAAAAGAAACATGAGAAGATATCTGAGAGACATTCCTAAGACACCTCTACCTCTTTCATTGGGCACAAACAAAAGCATAATTTGTTCACTACATATCCCCTCCAGATCTTAATGATGACAGAGCTACAAGGAAACTGAAATATTGTAAAGAGACAGACATGACACACTTGGCTATTCACCAATCCCTGAAAATCTAGGAGCTCTGTTAGAAATACTCAGTCTTTCTGCAACTTGTGGAGGGAAAGTTCTCCTTCCATCTGATTTTTCTTTCGTTGTTGTTGTTTAAATTAATAAAAGCAACTGCTTTAGTGCAATAAAGCACAACTCAATTCACTTCTTAGGGTGACATAATGACACTTTTTTCCTCCATTTCGGAAGAAAACACAAACCAAAGGCATGCCATGACTGATTCTGTCCAAGTTTAGAACAGTAGACCTATAATCAAACAGTTTTGCCTCCGCTTTCACTTATTCTGCCCCAGCACAGCTCAATGTGGAGTCAAAACAGTGACTGTACATGGGGAGTGGTGGAAATGCAGTCAGGATGGGAGGAAGAAAGGAGCACAGAAGGTCCATTGGGTACAGTTAAGACACTAGGTTGACTTAACTGTACCATCAAGTCTCACCAGCTTTACGTCTTTTCTCTATCTGAGTCAGAGTATATACGAACCTGGGTGTGCTGTCTTAAGTCGGCCTTTGATTTTCAGAGATATAAACTATTTTGTGATGCAATTTTATGTGATATGTAATCCAATCTAACTGGTTCACTGCCCAAAGACAAGGCCCCTCTCCTCACCTTCCCCTCCTCATTTCTGGTCCCATCAACACATTCCCACTGCCATTCTTGCACTGGATTTGTTGATAGCGCAACATTTGTTGGTTGTAGGGCAAGATCAATGGAAGACTAACCCCCAAAACAAAAATTATTTTTCCCTTAGATTAATATACTAACTACACAGACATGGCTGATTTACCCAGGATGAGACAGAGGACAGGAGCACACGGCAAGCAAATGGGCAGTGAGATCAAGTACTGCATGAACCTGATACAAATGCTACCACTAAAGGAGATTCTCCTCTTTTCTCCTGTCCTCTCCACCATCATCATGGAACCACTACCTTGGCCTCTCTTCTGAAGATGTTCCAGCTCACATCAAAGTAAACACACCACAAAGAAATACAAACACAACTAACTCACTTGGTCATAAACAATGAGAAAGAAAGACTGGGACACCGCAGCCTCGTATTCCCTCCTCTCTTCCACACTATTATTAATGTTATTAGATTAATTCCTTTCCAGGCTGGAAAATAAACAAATTGAAAACTCTGGTTTTGAATTTAATTTTCACAGGAAAGGAAATCTGTTCCCCCATCTGCTATCTGTTTAGGCAGAGCAGAGAAATCTAGCAAATAAATCAAGGCTTTTCTGTGCGTAATACTCAATTTTAAAAAAGCTCCCGTTTGTCTGTGTTTTAGGAATGGAGATTGTTTTAAAATATTACATTACTGAAGTAACTTGTTGTTTGGACCTGTCATCTTGATGTCTCTCTAATTTTGGAGACCAAAAACCCATTCCAGTTACCACTCAATCAAAAACAAGTGTTTTGTAAGAACAACCTCAAAAGCCTTAAAAACAGGTATTCCTACTGATTTGAAACATCTTTTTAGAATCACATGGGGACTAGGAAATTTCTTTTCTTTTAAAAAAATAGATGGTTATACTTAACTATGTAGGAAGTGTTCCTACTTCTGATAACCCCATATTAAGTCACCCAATCACATTCAGTCTTTTTTCTTTCTCTAGTTGTTTTGATCATCTAAATCCTCTTCATACCTGCCCTATATGTTTTCCCTTGGATATTTCTTATGGAGATCAGTGTGTTTACTATATAATCATCTCCAGCTTGCCATTCACCATCTGCCTACAACTTACACCAGTACAGTAAGTAGCTAAGCAATTATACGATTGTTCTCATTGCTGCTGTACAAGCTGGGGTGCGGGCAGGGAGAGAGACTGTGCTATGAAGAGATTACTACCAAAACCAAAGGATCCCAAACTTGATTTGCCTTGGTACCTAACCAGTGAAGGTGGGAAAGCTGTATGGGTATGAGCAATAGCTCTCTGTTCATGCCCAGGAAAATAACTGTCTGTCTTTGTAGGTGATGTTCTGTATTTTATAGCAGCTTGCATACCACTAATCATGCATAGCTCAAAGCATGGGGGACCTGGAGCTTAAGCATTCAGTAATAGGACACATCAAGAACATTATAACCTATAATGTAATTTCTATTTCCTTAAGTGAATTAACATATTTCATAGGTATGAACTACCAATTATCTTCAGCACAATCCGAATAATCTCACTCTCAAAATCTCACGTGTCATTTTTATAGTCCAGGCAGGCCAAATCTGGTCCTCTTCAAATCAAAGTTAACAATTCTGCCAAATTACTTAACTGTTCTGTATATGTCTGAAAATGCTGTCAACCTGCTACATGATTTTTTTTCCTCTTTTCCTGATTTGAATCCAGTCTTAAGAAACAGAAAGCTATTGTATTTCCCTTCCTGTTATACACCTCCCATTGCCACTGTAGTCTCTTATTTTTCCATTGAAATCATGTAATTAAATAATGTGGATATGATTACTTGACTTACTTTACAAGAATAGGTCATCACTAATACTTTGATGTGATTATGAAGCCTTGTATCTTCAAAGGGACAAAACAATAAAAAAAAATACAATATGCAAAGCCAATTATTTCCTATAATCTCTCCATTTATCTTAACGTAAGGACTTCACACAAAGCATATTAAAAGTAAACTACATCTATTAATGTACCACACAAAATTATTAAAGGAATAAATGAGTTGAAAATACACATTGTTAATGTTATACTCACATCCCTTCAACTGACATTAGAATATAAATAGGTGCATAAAAAACACGTTGACCATAATACATATCATTTCAATTTTCAAAATTCTTGATCATCAGAGAATGATTAAAATCCTGTACTTAAATTGTTTAGCAATATACTTCCAGAATCTTATAGTGTCATCATTTCAAATTCAGTTGGCATAAACAGTTTAAATACTATAATTTTCTTTGAAGGTAGAGTACTACATTACAATATCTACACCAGCACTGCAGAACTACAGTCCTACTTTAAACGCCTTAAGATATTTTTTCATAAAAATATAATGAACTGTAAACTTGCACAGTTTTTTTAAATCCCATTTTAAACATCAACCACATGCCACAATTCATATTTATCTTGTTCTCATCTTCACAAACACACTCTCGCAAAGAGAAATGGCAACTAGTTTTCCAAATTTTTAGCAGAATATTCCAAATTCTTGTTAAATGAAAAAAAAAAATGTGAATGCATGGTGTAACACTTCTGTGTAACAATTCACAAGGAGTGATGGTTTTAAACTAAAAGAGGGTAGATTTATATCAGACATTAGGAAGAAATTCGTTACTCAGAGGGTGGTGAGGCACTGGAACAGGCTGCCCAGAGAAGATGTGGATGCCCCATCCCTGGAGGTGTTCAAGGCCAGGTTGGATGGGGCTCTGAGCAACCTGGTCTAGTGGAAGGTGTCCCTGCCTTATTTATATAAATAATAATAATAATAATAACAACACTAAAACCTTAATGAAAGCTCTACCTATTCTCTAACCTCTCTTCTTCCAGAGAAATATCCAAAGCATTCTCACTTTCTTTTCCTTTCCATAGGCAATTCAGGATGCAATTTCCAAAGTTCTGTGTCACTCCTAGACATCTTAGTCGCCTTTGAGTCTGTTCCCAGCTAATCACCAAGACAACAGGTCATGATAATGAATGAGAGATCTGACCCAGAGTCAATTCACTCAGTCATCAATTTATATTGGAATGACAAGTTAGGTATATGCCTGGAATTCCTCATCAGTACACAGAGCCTTAATAAGCTTTGTCACCTGTAGTATCTCAGCCCTTTTCCTGGTCAAGTTGTCCTCTGCTCAGGTTTATAAGAACTGGTATTATTGGCTGGTTTAGTTCACCTGGTATCATTTCCCCTTTACAAAGGCTGCATCTCTCTTCACAGCAGATGCTGCATATTCCTATTCCAAAAGGGTCACATTTAAATTCTTTTTAAGTGGATTCCTTACTCAGGAATAAAACATGAGTATGACTTTGCAGATCTGATCTGCTGAATTGGGAAAAACATCTTAGTTCAGAGCAATTACTAATTGTCAATTAGAGTTCCAGCAAAACGTTTGGGACCTTCCTAAATGAGGAGATGGCAGGCTTCCAGTCTCTTTGTTTCCTGTGATGTTTCCTTTCTTACCCTTAAAGTCCTTCAATTCTAAAACACGGCTACAGTCTTGGTGGTTACTAGGACAGCAGGATACATAGGTAGTTCTCCAAACTGTTATTGCAGACAGCAAATTCAGGTTCATCTAGATTTTGTATTCTAAAGTAGATGATCCTGTACTACTATTATGATTAATTTGCTAACTACTGTACAGATAGGTGATCTGTGCCAAAAAGGGATAGGTCATCCTTTTGGGGGACAAATACCACCAATCAGGGACCAAATGAAGAAGCAGAAGTGCAGCCTGAGCGCATAAAGAATCACTTGAAGTTTCTGATGACAACTCTGCTGAGCTGCTAAATAGTCTCAGGTTTTCTCTCTTTTTTCCTATAGGTTTCTACAGATTAAAACATTTGGCAAGCCACTTTGGTTAGAAAAGAGACAAAGCCAACAATCTATACTTCTGCCTTCCACTGAAATCTCACAGAAATCTACCCAAGATCAGCTATTTCCATGTGCTCTACTCTGACTCCACTTTGGACCTGAATGCTTAGGTCTGATCTTGCCTCTAGTTAAATGGGCATGCAACATTTTATGAAACTGTTGCTGCTGTTACACTTCAGAAAATGCAAGAAGGTCTGTAAGTGTAATACCTACCATTCCCTAATGCATATTTCTTTCATTTTCATCCTTTACATATTACCTTAAACTTTTTTTTGATTATTATTTTATTTTTATTTTCCCCACTAACAACAGATTAAATCTTTCACAAAATCATGGAGATCCCACAGCATCACAGACAGGCTGTCCAAATCTGAAGTATATGTTATTCTTTCTCCCTTCTTAGTATCCTAGAAATAGGAATTCATAAGCTTTTTATTTTTTCTTTATATTTCGTCAAAATATCTAATTTCTGGACTTCTAGTCCCATTCTGTGATGAGTTACTCTCGTCTTCTTACGTACAGATTAATAAACCAACATAATAAACTTACACAAGATTAATGAGCCAACTCTGCTACGAGAAGTCATCAGCAATTAACAGACATCTATCTCAGTATAGCATTTCTTTCATCAATGCCTGAAAACCAAACCAAACAAAAAAAAATTAACTACCCTTTTCTATTCTCTGTTCTGTGAATTGAGATGCCTTTTACAACCCACATTTTTTACAAATATTCTGATAATTAAGTGGAAGCTAAATTATATACTGCCATTTTCATTCTCAAGAAAGTAAACACATTTCAATCAATAAGAATATGTTATACCAAACGAACTTCTAACAATACCTCTACATAAAACATCAAGGCTAACCACACATTGAAAGCCAAAAATAAAAAATTGCCTTAGGTAGAAGAAACATTGCTGTTTTTAAGTTTATCTTTTCAATATGCACTGAATTTCACACAACTTTAATTCACAGACACAAAAGCACCATGAAAGAAAAAACTGTTAAACTTAGTCATACTATGTAAAAACTAGGAAAAAAGTATTCTAAAGAAAAGGCCCATAGTCCAAAAGGCATTTTAGGCAAGACACTTTTAGCTAACTTTTTTTCCTTTGTAAGCTTCAAAAAACCAACAGAAGTAGTTCTCAAGAAAGCGAAAAGGAAAACAAGTTATCTGTGTTTGTACACTGTTTAAGTCCTTAAACCTTAAATGATGTTATAGGAAATGGGAGTATTATAATTGATGACTGAAATAGAGAATTTTTAATTTCTACATCTGCAGATATGAAGCATGGGTATTACTTCTGCAATATACAGATAACATGAAGAGGATATAAAGGCCAGAGAATCTGCAACCATACCTTCTTATTCAGATATATGTAATATTCCTCTATCTTCAACCCACATTTTTCTCTAGTCATCATTTGAGTTATCCAGGGGTCTAGGCATTATCACAGTAACTCTGTTGTGCGAAAGGGCTCCCTCATTCCTGACGAGCAACGAGTCTCTGAAATTTACAAAGGGTACTACTATAATGGACCACTTCTCCATTTTTCCCCACCAAGCCATGCTATACTAGCAAGGAAGAAAAAAAAAATATTCCCAATAGATGATAAACTGAACACAACATGCAGCACAAACAGTGGCCCTGACAGCATAAATTGTCAATAGCCCCAACAAAGCTAAGCTGAGGGTGCATAAGGCCACAGCACCAAAGCAAAAAGTTCAAAGCCTAAACCAACCAAAGCCTAGTTTCTCAGTATGCCTCTGAAACATACAAGTGATATACCTTATTTAACACATTATATTGATTTTAGTTAATATTCGTCAGCACTGACCACGTGATCTTGTTTGTCAAAAGCTGTACACGTAGCAGGTCTACAAACAGAACAAAATCTGATAAAAATGGGAATAAAACAATGTTATAAAGAGGTGGAAAACAAACAACTCTTCTACATTTCGATGTATTTAGACATGTTTAGCTAAACCTTGCCACCAGCTTAAACAGTATCTGCATCAGAGGCAACGGTACCAAAGCATAAGCAAAACAGAATAAAGGTAATGCTTTATTATCTTCATCTCATGTCAAGGACAAAATTCTCTTCAAAGTGACATCTGTGTAAATAGTGGCATTTTTTCTATTTTATCTTCAAAATATTTCTGTAACTTAGACATTTTGAAACGTAGTCGCTATGGATGAAGACTTACACTTTAATACATTCAAGGTTATAAATTTAGGAGCAATTAATAGTATTTAATTTGAATTAAAATAATAAATTATGTATTTCAATTACACAATATTATCCTATGAGAATTTCCTTGCATTTTTTGAAAATTGTATATAATGCTTTGATGTTCTGTAGCATACAATAATACATCATTTCTAAAAGAACTGCTCAATGCTTTATTCATGTTTGCATCTTAATGTTTTGTGGGTTGTGTTTTGGTTTTTTGTTTGTTTTGTTTTGTTTTTTTCCTCCAAATGAATTGAGGTTGCAAAAGGAATTTAAACAAAGAAGTATTATCCTTTCTCTGATCATGAAGACTTTAAACAATATTAGTCTCACACATAGCAAATTACTGCTTGTTAACTACTGTTGCCAACTGTTAGGGTACGTCTGCCTTACTATATCAGTTTGACCCAGCTTCTAGTGCTTAATGGTCCTCTAGGCTAAAAGCGAAAGCTGATCCATCAGGCTTACATTAGCATAGAATAACACTCAATGCTTATTGATGTGCATGCAGTGTAACTACCACCCCCGGCACCTAGCTCAGTCCATTATTTTCATTTTATCTCAAGTCATTTGTATGGTTGTCTGCCCCAGTTAGAGCTATGGCAAGACTGGTACTTAAATGAATTTGTGAGAAAGGAGACAAATGCCCCCTGAACTTCAAGCACTTTTCTATCATGACTTGCTAACATAAAATATAGTAGTACTGTTAGGTCCACTTAGCAAGCATATCTAGAATGGCCTTAAGTAGGAAAAAAAATCACTTAGGACTCTATCAACTGAAAAGACCGCTTATTAAATGTTGGGGGTGATGGAGAGCAGGCTGTTACTGTTTGGGGTGTTATTTTTTCCAGTGTGATCTTTTTAAAATACTGTTTTGATTCTGCTCACAACTCTCTCAGGGAAACTTCAGCTTCATAACATTTTTTTTTTACCTAGTTTAAGTATTCTACTTTGATTGAACACTATGCATTAAAACACTGTTTTAATCCCATAGTGAAATCATCACATTGTAACAGGAGAAAAAAAAAAGAAAAAAAAAACTTGAAAATTAAAGACATGTATTATTTAATAACCTTAATAGAAAAAATTTGAAATAAAACAAACTACTTTGTGGCAAAACAATCACTGAATATTTACTGTATGTCTGTTGGAACATTCACAACACAGTAAAAAGACAGCTATAAAACCACTTCTTAAGTTTCACTTCAGGGTATTTCACGAAATGTTGACAAGTAGTTCTCAAATTTTGCATTTTCCAAGGTACTTATAGTTGCGCATAAGAAAGTATAAAGAGCCATTACAAACGTTAAGATAAATCTAATGCTCTTTTGAGCATGGATTTAAACTTTTTCTCATTAAAGCATTAACCAATCCTTCTTTATACATGGACAGGGAAGCTTTGCAATTCAAGACAATTATCTTGGTCAAGAACCAATGTCAGCCATTTTATATCATATGATCAGTCAGTTAGTCTGAAGCATTTTGACTTCCACTTATATCCAGACTTATAATATGTACCTAAATGTGCATTACACGTGCATAATTTTACAATTTTGAAAGGAATCAGCCTAAAAAAAAAAAAAAAAAAGTAATATGCCATGATGCCAAAAATCATCAAAGAAAATTACCTCAAAAAAATATGTCCCAGCCTTTCTTCCCTCCCATTCCAGAATTATTCTCTCTCCCATCCAGTATTAATGAATAGCAGAACAGTTACTCAAAAGCCCAACTGAAATCCAGCTAGTATGTTGCTATTTTTTACTAAAGAGAGATGATATACTTAATTTTATCAGAAAAGGTAAGTTGTGGTAAATGGCAGTAAGCTTGAAAAATGTACGTACATTATGAAAATATTTGTGGAAAGGAGAGGACAACATCTTCCTTTTTGTAGCGCTCCAGCACTACAAGGAAGCCTGTGGAGCTGGCTGGTCTTCAGCCAAGCGGGGCGATTCCCCTTTTACTCCAGCCAGCCTCCAGGACATGTATGGAAGCAGGAGGTTTGTCAGTACTCATTCCTTCTCTTGGGTAGTCAGAGAGGAAACATGAGAATTATATTTTGTGCTTTCAGTTTGAAACCTGATGTGTTGTGAGCAGCTTGAAGTTTGTGGCGTTATGACTGTAAGGTTATTCAAGAAGTTTTCCTAAAACTTTTACCTAGAGATAAAAGGGTGAAGAAAAACAAAATTGCTAGTCCTTACAATACTTTTTATAAGGGTTCCCTTACTCCTCTCTTCTGGGTAGAATTAAAATATACTTATGAAGTCAACATAGCTAAAATAACTGTTCCTCAGATGTTTGTGCTATTTCAAAACATGCAAACTACTTACAAAAGTCCTTCATGAGTGCTGTTACTCATGGATAAGAAAAGAAAGGGAAGTAACAACAAAATGAAAGGGGGAAAAAAAATGAACTATACCAGGACAAATGCACATCTATAAGTGCTCCTGAGGGCAACAGTCCATAGTGAGTACACATACAAAATACTAGGTGAATAAGGAGACTTCCCTTCAGAATATTTGCTTCAGAATATTGCACTGTTCTGAAATAGCTACAGTCAACCGTAGGTCTTTTAATTATTTTCTTAGCAGAGTGCAGACACATAGTTTTACTTCTGCAGAATAAAAACCACACTTGTCTACAAACTAGAAAAGTCCAATGAAGCAGTAAAGTTACTTTGCACTAGATTGGTGGAAGTAAAGCATACAGCAGACTGTGAGCAGTCCTTCTCCACCACCACTGTTTGTTGAGCTATCAAGCAGTGTTGGTATTTGCTCTTTAGAGAGAGACAGAGAGAGAGTTATGTGCCCATCATAATAAGGGTTTGTGCTATGATTACAGTTGATGCTGAAAATAATGATTGAGAAGTTGCTTCACAAGGTCAGACGTAACTGGAGTATTAGTTTTTGAAGAGTAACAGCATACACTCTACTTGGAAAGGCAGAGATCACAAGAGGAAATATGTTCCAAAAATGCTTTTGTTACACACTTGATAGGTTGGGAGATATTACACCTCCAATCTAATTTATTTAGGAGCTTTAGTTTCTGATTCTTTATTCTTTATTCCATTGCTTTACATTCTTCCCTTCATACGCTAACACTGTGAGTAAATTATTACTTAGCTGTTCACATACTGAGATGGAGTCTGTGAATACGTTGGTACTTGGCATGGGAGGGTGGGAGGGAAGAATAAGACCACTAAATCAAGGTAGTACCTATTAAGGAGTACTGAATTCATTGGCTAAGTTCTTACATGGACATTGCATTATTAGGCATTATCTCAAAACTGAGATCCAGCTGAATACTTTTAGTCATCAACCACAAGGCAGTACTGCTCAGACCCATGAAAGCACTTCTCTTGGTCTAGGAGATAACTACAACATCCATTCCTCAAATTTAGCCAGTCTTTTCTGCCTTTGAAAGAAAGATAAACTTGTTTAAGTTATATTAACAGACTGTTTAAAAATTCTTTAGGTAGGATAATTTAAGCACAGACTTAAGAATTCTACTACATTAGGAGCCTCAGTGTGTGAGGTCTTTTAGTAGGTGGCCTCGAAACACTAAATAAACTATAACCCTCAAGACCAAAACATCTCCAGATCTCCAGTAAAAGGGGTTCAGCATGATTAATGGGTATGTAGATCTAGTTCCTCCATGTTGTCACAGAAATTCTGATGAAACAAAGAATCATTTTAAGAATGAGGTTCAGTGAACCAACTATTCAGTCATACATTGAAATACTTCTGTACTTATGAATCTCTAAAAGTAGTATCATTCCCAGGTAGCCTGTCTCCTCTTGACTCAACATGTCTATTCACGTGTTAGAATTGAATAGGGAGGGGTATATGTTTCATTCCCCTGAACACCCCAGGCAAATGCAAAAACCAACAGAGCCTTCCAGTTAACTATTCTTTCTAAAGAATTTCTTCAGGGAGGTTGCAATTTGGTTCTTAATTCTTGCTCTTTCAATTGAGGTTATCAACAAGGGTACCAATTAGTACACACTGTAGTACTCCACATGATGGAGAAATCTAACTCACAGAGAACCACATGGAAATGCATAGCAATTATGCCCTTCACTTTTTTTCCAAGCACTAGCACGAAGATTTCATTATATTATGAGGTCAGAGAGACTTCCAAATATTTAGTAGAAAATTGAATAAGAGCTCTAGTGCTTAAAATAGACAGAATCAAGGAGGGAAAACTATCACATTTGTTTTGTCTTGTCATCATTTCTACATAATGATTCCCTTCGCTCAGCCAACCTCAACACAGAAACAAATGAGAAATTAAAATCTGGCCTTCCTTGAATTTCAGATGACTCAAAACACTTCAGAACAAATTTCTATTAAAAAAAAAAAAAGGAATACAGACTAGCTGTTTTTTATTGGTCATTTCACAGAAGGATAATTTAAATGCAACCCTATTAAATCATCCCCACATGTCACCTTAACTGGTATATACCTCTGTAACAGCCTGCCCTTTCTTCCCAAGCCCTGTGGGAACTGATAAACTCTACCTCTTCAGAATCAGCTTTCTGTCTATCACAGACCCCTTCTCACCAAGCATTCCTCAGCATTCTTTTCTGACACGTGGGGTTTTCTCATGGAAAATAAGGTTGGACTAATGAATGGTCTTATGCAGGTTTGTCACAGCAGAGTGAAAGCACTATGAGATCAGCAGGCAAAAACTGCATATGCAAAGCATACCAGCACCTCTCAAAAATAACTTAAATGAAGGAGCTGCATGGAAAATCATTGGGAATGATGGATCTTGATATTACTGCTTCACTTTATTAAAGTATTACCAAGCTATTCAAAGTAAGAATAGACTGGATATATCCCATTCATTCTGAAGGGAGAAGGCATATTCTGAGTAATTTACAAAAATAAGTAATGATAATAATCCATAAATTAAAACCCCATTTGCATTTCTGAACCCAGATTTGGTTCAAGGATATTTTGCCATTCATACATGCTATCAACACAAAGCATTAGCAGACTTGAATGAGGTATGTTAGATTTACGTATACGTGTATTATCCTACACACTTTTATAGATAAGCCTCTTAAAACCAAAACCAAAAACAAAACCAAAAAACACACCGGAACCAAACAAACATAATATACTGTATGTTCTCCAGGGTACAGCAGCAGACCCCAGTGAGAAATGGGAAGATGGAAAACAAGGGTCATAGAATGTAGCAAGAACTGTTTCAGAACGAGGATAGATTTGGAAAGGGATTATTGCAAAGGGATTGGATGTAATGTAGGATGTAAAAAGGAAAGTGTTAACACAGCATAAGAATTGGAACAATAGATTACTGGGAAGAGAAAAATGGCTTTAACAGTCAAAAGTAGAAGTCAGCAAAAATAGAAGTCATTCAGAACATTCAGTTCACCCGAGGTAGCTGAGGAGAGTTTATAAGCAAGAGAGCAACTTTTTGCACGGGAAGATAATGATAGGACAAGGGGGGATGGTTTTAAACTAAAAGAGGGGAGATTTGGATTAGATGTTAGGAGGAAATTCTTCACTCAGAGATGGTGAGGCACTGGAACACTTTGCCCAGAGAAGCTGTGGATGTCCCCAAGGACAGGCTGCACGAGGCACTGAGCCTGATCTAGTGGGTGGCATCCCCGCCCATGGCAGGGGGGGTGGAACTAGAGAATCCTTAAGGTCCCTTCCAACCCAAGCCATTCTATGGATAAGGCTGTTTACTGCAGTGATTTTGGAAAAGATGCAAGCCATGGGCTGATTTTTTGAGGAAGTGATTAGAATCAGAGTTTTGAATATCCAACAGGTATGATTAAATCACTGAATTTGAGGGCACATATTTTTACCCAAAGTTCTCCAGTGATGAAAATTATTCTTTCTCTCAGTGTACTTACAAAACATGGAACAAGAAAGATAGGTCTTAAACAGAAATCTCAGTGAAGTGCTGTAAAAAGATGGCTGACGGTCATAGGAAGAAGCTGGAAAAAGATAGAAAGTGATTGGAAACATGAAGTTAACTGAAAGAGTGACATGGCATTCAGTCCAGTAGGGTTTGCCAGGAGAGAAGGAGGAGGCTGGTCAGAGTCACTAGATGTGCCAAGAATCACATCACAGCACTGCTGGATCCCATCAACCTGGCAGAAAGGAAAAGTGGGAGCACAAACGCCAGTCCTGGCAAAGGGAGCATCCTCCTCCTTGCCCTATGGCAAACTCGCTAATGATCCCAAGAGGTATCATTTATTTTTTAATCTCAACAGAGAAGAGTCTGAAACAAGTAGGTTTTAAACTTGTCTCTGACTAATACCACAGAGAAGTCCAAGGATGGCAGAGCAGGAAAGACAGACAAACAAAAAGAAGAAAGGCAGAATATTATTTACTTCCCAATGCAGTAGCCGACTGAGATAAGGAAAATGATAGATGGGAGCCTGGCCTGATGTTATAGATTTCTACCACAAAATATGTGCAATTTGACAGCTACTTGCTCTGTCCCTTCTCTTAGTTTGCTATTGACTCACACTTAAATCCCTTTTGAAGGGCTTATGGATCTACAGTTTTCTCTTATTCAACTAAAAGCAAAAAAAAAAAAAAGAAGGTTTCTGATTATAAATTCAATTCCAGTACAT
This sequence comes from Cygnus atratus, assembly GCF_013377495.2. Taxonomy (NCBI): domain Eukaryota; kingdom Metazoa; phylum Chordata; class Aves; order Anseriformes; family Anatidae; genus Cygnus; species Cygnus atratus. The sequence goes on from NC_066364.1 coordinate 93,360,967, forward strand.
TCTCTTCCTTAAGATTTCAACTTATTTTTATTAATCACTAACTTCACACAGAGTGTCTTCTACCCTGACAGGAGTGTGGGCTTGGGGATTTGACAAAATTCAGCTTTACTTCAAGCAGTTCAGAAAGTATTTAGTAAAACTGAAGCAAAAAATGATTGCTCCATAAAGTCCATGATACAAATTTCTTTAAACTAAACTGAAATCCACTCTCTATACCGAAGACGACAAAAATTATGCCACTAGCTGAATTTCATTGCCAAGCTGTCAACCTGAATTTCTTCTGTTTAAAAATAGCTGTTCATTACATTCAGTAATGGGCTGTCAAAGCACTACAGCACTGAACCTATATCATATACAGAAGCAATTGGGCAATGTGCATTATTATGTTTAGATTACTAGCATTTTTACAAGACCCCTGGGCTAATTTTAAATGAGATGGTTGACTTGAACTACATCAAAACCAATTTTATTTTACTTTAAAGCTACTACATGTTTTCCATTTGTGCTTGACTAATTCTGGTCTTAATGGAAGTAAAACAAAAGATTTACAGAATGTGAACATACAGTATCCTTGTGTTTGCTTTCATGGATATATTTATTCTAAACAACACATGAATGATAAAAATACTCTATTTGCCAAATTAAATAATATTCCCCAATGGTATGAATTTGTATTGTTGCTCCTGTGAATACATAATAGGTTGTTAGCAAAAAAAATCATGCCTGAAGCATACATGCAGTAATATTTTAGCAGTGAAATAATTAGAGATGTTTTTAAACTAACGGATGCATAACCTATCTTAATAGCTCATGATATAATTTAGCATACTATAAAAATAATTAAAAAAAAAACTATAAAAAGGCATCTAGAAACCACCATTGAAACATCCTTACACAGCAGGATGTCATAAACCTAAAGGCATGCCAGAATGGCTCACAGCTATGAAAGAAACATAGAGACAAAAACAAGATCTGATGACTTGTAAATAAAAATAATGAATTCTGTGGCCAGATCACTGACTTCTTTATTTTCATTAACAGAACCATAGAATAAACAATATATAAATATATATATATAAAAACCCTATACTATCCTTATTTTGTAAGAAAACAAATTATTTTTCTAGATTAGGAAAACAAGAATGCCACTGATGCAACTGAGTTGTTAAGTAGCAACATTGGGGTTTATGCTTCCTCAGTTTCCATTATAATACTGTAGTTTCCACAGTCTACAGTTCAGCTGCAAAACATTTGCTATGTGATGAAATTTGTCAGGTAGAGTTTCAGCACTGGAAAGAAAAAAAATATATATATCATTTATTAATCTTAATTGTGACCATACATATTAAGAAGACTAGGTAAATAAAAGACTGGAGGCTTTCAGCACCAAGAAAATAAGAGTAAGCAAAAGTAGTGTAGACATACTTGTTAAGTGTCCACACAAAAAGCACTATGCAAAAACCATATAATCCTTCAGATAAAACTACTAACAGAATTGTTAGTTAATAATAAAAAGACTTTCAGCCCAAAACCAATACCCTAAATTAATGTAAATGAGGATCAAGCCTACTCAGCTCCACAGAGTTTCACAAGTACAGCTAACATTACATCCTACAATCCCATTGTGCCTGAATACCACAGTATCAGTAAAATGATCTTCGCAACACTAATGTGACCTTTGGATAGCACTCGTCCCTAGTTTTCACTTTTTTCCCCCTCATTAAATTAACATAAAATGCTAACGCCAACAAATGTTAATGCCAACTTTTAACACTGTGTTAATAGTCACCTCCTACCATACTTATTCACCTCTTCCTCTACAAACCTATTCCTGGATGCTTCAGAACTATTTCACATCTTCATGCATCATGTGGCTTCCTCATAGAGTACTTAAGAATTGCCCCAACTTCTGAACGCTGGAATAACTACTTCAAATAAATAAATTAATTAAATTAATCAGGCACTACTCACTAACTTCTCAAGGAAGAAGGCTTTTAGATGTGGGGCAGAAAACAATGTCAGGAATTCTTATGCACACAGAAACAATTATTTTTTCATGCTATAATACAATCCAACAAAATAGATGAGACAAAGTGGAGGTCTGCTGACTGATAAAAGGGGATGTCCCTTTATGAGTAGTGAGGTATCACTACCCATCCTTTCATACTTGATACTATCACACAATGATGAGAAAGCTATCTAAAACATACGTCAAATTTATTATTTTTGTAAAAATACTTCCAGCATTCTTGGCAAGAAGCAGTAACATGCATGACAGATTGCACTAGTTTTTAAATGTCAAAATTATGCAAATTTCCTTAAATACACACAATAACCAGGCTAGAATCCACATCGATATACAGAAAGTATAATACTATAATTCTCATCTGGCTTAACATAAGAATTGTATTATAGCACATATTGCTGTACTATGTAGTATACCATCAGTTGAGAATCCTATAGTATCTAGTGTCAAATGTCCACTATCAGCTCCACAGTAAAACACAACACATCATAGCACCTCCAGAAAGGCAGCTGTGATGTACTGTGTCAAAAACTACATTCATGTAAGCTGTCAGGGTGTCCAAGGCCTCAGATCTTTGATACACCTGAAGTATTATCAAAGTTCCTCACCTATGAAGTAGGATGGAAATTATCTTAAACAACAACAACAACAAAACTCTTTACTATGTAAAAATACTTTATTTAAAATCACTGTGCTGAGTAAAGAATGGAAGAAGATGTGAAAATCCAAATCTTTGTAGAAAAATAACACAAAGGTATGAATAAAAATATATATATAATGTTACGGACAATAAAAGTAACTTTGTGATTCTTTGATGAATCTTTTTCAGTCATTTTGGAAAAAGCAGGAATCAAGGAAAACAAGCGATGAAATCTCCATAAAGTCAAGGCATCCTCAAACAGAGGAAAAAAAATAATCTTTTTTTCCACAAGTAATCTGTAGTTTATGAAGGTAAGTGATGTCTAATGCTGTCAAACTGCACAGTATAACTACTCTTGAGTGACTGATAAGGAAAGGGATTTCTGATGGATTAGCTAGGTATGCTGTGCCTTGATAGAATGAAAAGATAAAATGATAGATTATATAATGTGGGGCATGGTACTGAGTGAGAAGATTTACTAAAAACAAGGTACCACAGAAAAGCACTTACATTTGTGAACAAAATAAAACTGTTTGCAAATTATTTTCAGTTCTCTTTTGTAACATTTAAAAGCACACTGTATATATTCTTCTACCTTAAACTGGTATTTATCCTTTAGTAAATGCTGTTTTTCACTTATTAAGAGTTACTCTGCGCAAAACAGTTAATATAAGAAAATTATAGGATTTATCTTAATTCTAACATTATCAGCTCTAGACATGAACACAAAACTTTTTTCTTTTTCTTTTTTCTAATACCTTATCCTTTTTCCACTATACGCTGGAGATGGACGGCATTCATACAGACCTCTCAGGCTCTGAGATGCCAGCCATTTACTTGCTGTAACATTTTCTCTGATTATATATAGCTCCTGCCAAAACAGCAGCATTTGTTCACTGGGGGATTCTGTTCACTATTGAAAATGCTGTGAACACATCTGTTCTGTCAGTGTACTTAGTGAAACAATACAGAAGCCTCTGGGAAGTGATACTGAGATATTTCAAGTGACAACCAGCTGAAGTAAACCAAGTCTGGAAAGAAAAGAACATAAGGACAAAAATATATAAATACATATACAAACAAACAGGAATTGTAAACTGATCTAAGTATTGGCAACTATGAACAACAAAAGAGAAAAAGAACTTACATGGAAAGGGGAAAAAAAAAAGAGGAAGGAACAGACATCTAAAGACACATTTGGTAATCTGAAATTTAAGATTCTCAAACAGCAAATACAAGCACAGTTGCTCTTGCTCTGAGACCTACCACACTGCCCTACTTACCCCTTCTCTTACTATGAGACTCCTCCTCTTCTTTTTTTGGCTCAAGTCACTCTGAGTATTTATCCTATTCAATCTACTTTTGCTTCTTCATAAATGACCTGTTTCCAGTATTTTCAAAACTACAGGAATAACACCACTGATGTTCTTGTGTTACACTGAAATTATTTTTTTCTTCATATTCACCCTTTGATCTCTCCATAGATTTCTGCCATGCCTCTCCTTCCTCTCTCTCTTCTGGGTTCATATGAACCTCTACAAAAAAAACTCTTCCCCGTAATCAAATATCCTTCAGTTCTTATTACATTATTCAGTTCTTTTTGAAGATTTCCATACATTCCTCCACCTCCTTGTCAGCATTCTTTCAAGTCCTCTCCTATTCTTTTCTCTCCCAATACTTCCATCTGCAAACTCATGTGAACTTCTCTATCAGCATGCTCTAAGCTCTCTCTATCTTCACAGTTCTACTCTGTCATTGGCGTAGCCTCCTCCATGCTGGTTAGCAGAGTCATAAAAGAAAAAAGCTTTCTGCACATTTTTTTCTGTGCTCTCTTACACTCTGTGTTTTGTAGCTACTGAGTAGCAAATACATTATCTCAGTGGCAAGTTTGCAATCCTGAGGCTGGTTTTCACTCTTCATTAGTACTTTTTAAATTCTACCAGCTGATAAGTTCTGTCTTTGTACCTTACTCTTCCCTCAATTTCACTATTAATACTTCCACTCTGTTTGTTATTGCTAATTCACTGGTTTTCCTCATTTCTGACCACAGATGCTGTGATGTTAGGTGATGTGAAAAATAGATCCATCTTTCTCACTGTAACTACACAGAAAAAAAGTCTTACACCATACTGATGCTGGGTTTGTTTTGCACCAAGAGAGGCAGCAACACTACAAAACCAGAAGCTAAAATGGCATATAATATAAAACAGCTTACAAAAAAACCACTCCCATTTTGTCAAATAGGAGCGTTTAAGCTATTATTTAGTTGAATAGTTAAGAATAAGGAAGAGGTTGTTAGTCATAATTCTGCTGGCTTTGCCAGCTAACATTACGTTAAAATGTTCTTCTTATATTAAGGCTGATACATAAGCACTAATGTTTTAATATGTCCTCAATGCTGTAGTGAACCAACATAATAGCCAAAATCTGCTATTTTCCTTTTAAGTTATTGAAGCAATTGCAGTCTGGTTCTGCTCAGAAACAGCTTTTTTTTTTTTTCCCCCAAATGTCATTGGTATAAACTATAAAAGAAATTTGATTTGATTACTTAATTTCTGTAATTGAATATTGATATCCCCCAACAAAGCAGCTGCAGAGACACTACAAGAGGATAAAGTAATAGAGTGTAATGAAGTGAGTTCATATGATGAGGACATCCTATTTATTATAGTTACATGAGATTTCCACAATGTTTATCTGCATTTTAATTACAATATTGCTTCCTTTAATACACATAGCAAGGATATAAACTAATTCCATATTTGATTCTAACTCTGATTGTTTCCTGTTAATCTGGGAAGGAGAACTGCCAAGAACAGTCAAGGTCTACATTTGCTAAACAACTGTAAAATCTGCATAAAAGGTTCTGCAAGTTTTTGAAATTAACTTGGATCGTGTAAAATAGGAGTTCCCTTCAAGAGCGTGAAGCTCTATACAGGCACATATCTGCAGATACTTGGGAACACATTATCATACAGATATTTTAATGGATGCCAAACATCAATTTTCCAGTTTTAATCTTGTATACAAGCCTATCAACCAGTACTACAGCTTGTTCTAACTCATACCAGCAGGGTGCCTGTGGCTGCTTCCTTACCCTGTCATAAGGGAGGACCTTTCTGGAAAACAAAGGTTGTGTAGGAAGGCCACAATGAGCCATTTCCCTTAAACAAATCATACTATTTATATTAAATGATGGAATCAAGCTTTTTTCCCCTCTCTTTAGAATATTATTTTTTATAAAACCTGATGCAAATCACTTCCTGATAAAAGAGATTTGCATATCTTCACCCACTACAGAAGATAAATGGTTTGCTTCAAAAATTATTAATGCAACACTGTATTTGAATTTTCAGCCCACAGTCTTATGGAATGTCCATATTTGTACATACTATATAATTCACAAATATGGACATATACAAACATACACAAAAGTGCTTCGAATTAAATGATTGTGTTTAAACACTCCCAGAAATTCATGCTTAAAAAAATATTTTTATATGAGTGTCATCATTATTAAATGTTAAATGCTAAGGACAAAAGAATGTTAACTCTATGTTATTTTATTTTTACTTTATTAGGATCACTGAACACGTCCATACTCTTAGACAACGTTAAATAGACCTTCTGCTGAATTTCATCTAAAAATTATTAACAAAGTTTTTTTTAAACTACTTAACTACTATTATGATTAAAGAAAACATACTCTCAACAAAGGCTTAGCAATCATAAAACAAATTAGCTTTTCATTTCCCCTCCAAAAAAGGGAATTAGAGCTACTATAGCATTCCTTAATTGACTGCAAATTTAAAAGGACCTCTGCATGGTTCTGTTTTGTACTCACAGCAGACAAAGAATGAGTAAACATTTATCCAAAACAAAAGAAAATGTTTCACATGAGAAGCAATGTACTGCTACCAGGGAAGGGATATATGACCAAGATGTTCATTATTTAATTTTTTAAATATTGTTACAGCAATTTTTCAGCTTGTCAATTTGCCACATCATATAAAAATGTGTATTAACCCAACTAATATTTTCAGTGCAAACATAGAACAAATGAGAAGAAATCAAAGTAAAATCCAAGAAATAGAAAGTTATAATTGGGATACTTTTGATCACAAAAATATCAGTTCCCTCTCTCTCCTCTCTTTAACATTTCTGGTTTGTTGATGAACCAACCGTGTTTGGCATAATTAACACTAAGATCTTCAGAACTCAATGACTGAAAATAATTGCTTCTCTCTTTTCTTTCCTCAGTACACTGAAGCCCAACCTAAAGATTTAGAGCTGACTGGACAAATATAAAGGATGTCAGAAACAGTGACCGCTGACATGCCATTCAAGGCACATGGAAGAGAGTTCAGGCTTGAATGCCTCTAAACTGCGCATTGGTAAGATCAGCTATCAGTGAGACACAGTGTAAGTCAGCACAATTCACTGAGCCTGCTATGACCTTAAAATCATTGCTCCTGGGGCATGTTCATCCACCAATTAGTTTATACGCTCACTGGAAATCCATTGCTCAGTAAATGCACTGGTCTCTCATTCCACGGTGTTGATGAAGTGTGTGTGATGGCTTTCTCTTCACAACTTGACCCCTAAAGCTGACCCATCTGGAACTGAAGTATTCATGCCACTTGAGTACATCCTTGCTTATCACAGAGTTTGATATTTTCTTTAAAAACACCATTACTCACATTTTTTTCCCCTTAGTTAAAAATACTTTGCAATCAATAAAATACAAAGAACTTTTTAGGGGGAAGAAGTTTAGTACATAGTATGTTGAAGGAGAGCTATGAAGGGTAATTAATTGATGTATAAGACAATTTCTGATAAAACCGGTATGAAAACTGTAAATACTGTTTTGCTCATAGAATAGCTGTTAAGCCCAATTATTAATTCATTGCAGTGAGCATCTTTTGGTATACATACACAGCAAAAATAATAAAAACAAACAAACAAAAAACCAAACATGCATAGCAGAGTTATAGCTATCATCATATGGTAAGAGAGAACTTTGTCTTAGGAATTTAAAGAAAAGTGCATCTATTTAAACATTACTTAATTAAAAGTCCCGTCTATATTGAATGCTTCCCTTTGTCCAGGACACTCTTACTTTATGGTAGCCAAGTGCATTATGACCCTGCTTCCACCAAATCTCAAACTACATATTAAATAACATTTTTTTTAAAGGTAAAAAAATAAAACTGTAAACAAATTCTGTCACTAGGCTTATTCCACAATCAGTGATTAATATGCATATCAGGTACTACCAATGCTTATTAATAACAATAAGAGAAATAGTTCCTCTAATAGAAAACGGTGAAAAAAGCTACTGGGTCGTCCCTCTCTGTATGTTCCCCCACTGGTTCCCTCACTATTCCTTCTGTATGTTCCAGTCAAGGATGGGGGCGGGTGAGCTTATGAATACATTTTGTCAAAAAGTGACTGCACTGGTGAAATTCAAAATTCAGAAAGCATTCTCCCTTCTCTTCTTCTGAGATTTGTTGTTGTTGTTGTTTTTGTGGGTGGAGGCAAGGATCTCTTCTTTCCATCTTCATTCCCCTACTTTTCTTTAGTGACAAAATGGAAAAGGAAGAAGAGAGGAACCAAATACTGTATATACAGCTTGTGGGGGTTCTCTGTGTGTGTGTGTTTTAAAGCAAAGTAAAAGCAAAGTTGTTAGTTAATTATTTCTAGAAAATGAGAACAGATAGCAGTAAGACTTGTCAAGGGACCTGAACATAATTTTTCTGCAAGAGGAACCTCTGCCGTTGCAGCAGACAGTGCTGTGAAACCTCAAAAAAAATTTGTCCCAGCATTAAAGACATAATAAGTAACAATGGATGTATAAGATAGGTGAAGGTTAAGCTATCTTGCTAAATTTCTAAAGCTAAGTGTAAACAGAATCAGCTATGATAGAAAAGGCTTGGAATAGCATCTATTCTTACTTAAATATCTGACAAAAATACAAAATTACTGATAGTAAATAATGCCAGAAAAGATTTACAGTCTCTAATTTAGAAACAAAACCATAAGAAATGATACAAGCAAAAGATACAGTTAGAAAAATTCAGGTTAGAAGTAAGATGCTAGTTTTAATTAGATATTTGTATGTATTGAAATATTTGTATGGAGAGACAGTTGGTTATCCATCTCTTTGAACCTTTAAATAAAAATTACTTGTCTTTCTAAAAGCTATATTCTAATTCATCAAAAAAGTTGTGTCTTTAATAAAGGCATTACTAAAAGATCAAACTTTCAATCAAATTACTGCAGCACAGACAGTTACCTAACATCACACAAGTCAAAGTAACTTAGCCTTAATAGGTAAATAAAATTTTACTCAATGAAGTAAAATTTGTCTGACCATAGTAGCATAGCTTATCATGGATTTGAAACTTAAGTAAAATTTTCTGACTTATGTAAAACAAGTAAGAGTAGCTGATAATAGAGGTTCTTCAATACTACAGGTGAAATTCTGATCCTATGCAGGCAACTGGAGTATTGCTATGATTTTGTCAGCCGCTTCAAGATATGACAAACTGCACAGCTGTAAACTTAGTCCTTCACTTGCTACCAATATAATGCTAAATCAAGCTTTGTAACCCTTTTATAACCTCTCTTTATATTTACAGCCAAAAAAATGTTTGCTTTGTCTTGCATCTCTTCTAGATACTGTAAATAATAAACAGTAATACATTTTAAAGAAATGAAATCTAAGTTTTTCATATAATCTTCTTAGTCCAAAAGAACTAAATAGTTATGCATGGTTATTCATTAGACGTAGGTCTTGTGTCACCTCATCACAATAGATATGAAGGATAAGATACCGGGTCTTTAGGAGAAGACAACATAGGAAACACACAGAATAACAGAACTACTGTAACATACCATAAGCTTACTGTTGTGAATTAACAACAGTCACAGTAATCTCATTCGCTGAGGTGGTTAAAAAACACAGCACTACCAAAAAGAGAAGATCCATCTTTTTCTTCACCTGCTACACTTCCGAAAAGACACATGCTGTGTTCAAGCAGGCTGGTACTTGTTAAGTCATCTCCTTTACGTAATTTGTTAAACTTGCAGAAAACTATGGTTTTCTATTGTGTAAGTAAATTGCATTAACTCATGAAAGAACATTTATGACATCACATCAGTTGCTGTGCTGCGGGGAAACAGGAGAACTGAGAAAAGAGCACTCAGAGAAGAGATACAACCAATATATTTCATGCTCATGAGAATCAAATATTTTTTTATCTCACTGATAAAAGTATGTGAGAATTTTTGTGCAGAGAAGATAAAGTACATTAAAAAAACACTAAACTCTGAGTTTAGGTTTATTTGCCTCAAGAAAAAAAAAAAAAAGGCAAAATTTCAATAAAAGATTTATAATTAAAGCAGTAAACTTGCATCCAAAGAACAAAAAACGGCACAAACTGCATACCACTCAAAAATTTCAGTTCCAAGTTATCTATAATCTACTGAATTTTCCACAATTAAGGATGGAGTTTCAAAGCTTTATTTGCACTTAATTTGAGCTAACTCTTTGAGCATACTCTTAAAACAGAGAAGTTCTGTTCTTTCTCTCTCCTGGCATATTTCAACATATCCCATGCAACTGCATAGTGAGCTGGATTAGGGAGCTGATCCAGCTGAAAACTAACCCTACCAAAACAAAAATCAGATTAGCCAGATCATCTGGCACTAACAGCGCAGTCTCAAAGTTACTATATTTGACACAAAGATCAGGGTGAACTCATGAAACAGCTGAGGGTGGAATGTGAACTATATGAATCAACTACAGACTGGAGTTACATGAGGTTTAGAATATAATGAAGTGGTATACATCTCTGAAGATATTTATTTATAGGCTGTAGTACTCAAAACTACTTTTTAAGTTTTATTTTAATTTCCCAGCTTAAGCCATATTACTGTTTTCTTACTTTGCTGGGATTTTATTTGTTGATTTTTTTTTCCCTGTTCTACTTTTTGTGTCTTTCATGGGCATGTGATTTCTTGTCCTTAGTCACTGTTGATAGGTGATTGCCAAAAGCTGACGCTGGTATACACTGAAGAATCATTTCTCTTAAAATTAGCTTCTCCCATTGTTAAAGAACCATGCAGCACAAATGCTTCATTTCAAGCTTGTGCAAGTTTTATCCTGAAAACTATGTGCTTCATTGTCCTGAAGAAATAGAGCTGTCTTTGGTTGTTATGAATGAGGGCATGCTCAGAAACATTGACACTTGACCCAGTGAAGATCCTGCAGCTTAACAGGTTGACAAATGGGAAAACAATTTGTGAAAATAAGTGTCAAAACCACATCTGCTTCAGCAGGTTTGAAATTCTGACTTATTAATTATTATTATAACTATTCAACCAGATTTTTCCAATGAAAAACAGTTAAAAAAATACAAAAAACATTACATTTTACATATACAAATTGCTTAATTTTTTGCAGTCATTCTTCTGCAGGAATATGGAGTTATTATTTGTTGGGATACATAAATCACACATACCTCAGTAAAAATAGAAAATCTTGAAGGGACTGAAATGATGTCATTTTTAACAGAGACTTGACGTTCAAGTTAAAGCAATGTACATTATGTCTATGAATGTATATATAAACATATAGATAGATAAGATGGGGGCAGGAGGATTTTGCAACTCCATCAAAAAATTCTTCAGGTATATTCACCCTCAAGTGCAGGGGATATTGTTCAACCTTAAACAAATATAGTCCTTACATTTACCAAAATGCTAAGCATTGGATTTCAGTTCTGGCAAGGTGGAACTCTGAACAGAAGGATCCAATGGGGTATTTCAGAAGATCAACAATTCACTATTCATTACCTCTTATAAAACAAAATCCTCCACACTGGTGGGGAAAGAGAACCTGACACAGAAGAGGAAGGAATGCTTAAACTCAAACTATTCACAGGCCAGGATTATAATAGGCTTTTATTTAGTGCTGAGCAGGAAGTCACTGCTACAATGAAGAAAAAGTTTTAAGATGTAGCAAACGTAAATTAACAAAAATAATTGTCCAAGTGATAGCTACAAGTAGGTTCAGTTTTGATATGCAGTGAAGCCTCAGAATGAGCACATTCTTTCAGTAAAAGTAAATTATTAGACAAGGTATGTCCCAGAAACTAGTTTATTCAATTACATTTCTAACATACAGCTGCACAGAAATCAAGTTTTATTATAAAATGTTTGAGAGAGGCCACGGTGCCTAACACTGATGAGACAGGTTTAACAGATTTCTAATACCAGAATCAAACATGCATTATATTTATATTGAATAGTATGTAGCTTTTTGAATACAAGTCCTTCTGACCCGCCCAGAAACCTGAGTATCACCATCATTTTGATGTCCATGCTATGTCTACTTACTGTGCATTTATCAAATTATCTTATGTTAGCTTCAGTATTGTTTCTTTGAAACTTGTCTATGCAATTCTAATGTGTAACACAAAACTCCCAGAGTAATAATTTTGTTATCATTTGTATAATCTGTGGGACTATGCCAGAGATTAACTGTTATAAAATTGTTTCATGGCAAATTTGTTCTACAAATCTAGGAAAATATTACTGGAAAGCAAATATAGGCTCTAAACTATGATGAACTAAAATGAACTGAAAGCTAGCAAGTTTCATTGTTCACTGTCATAGAGAGCCTGCTCTGCATGAACAAGCTTTTATTCTTATCTGACCTCATTGAGAAGGTGATGTCTTGCAAGTGTGGTGACTAAACCTCAAACTACAAATCAAGAGATGTACTGAATTGTTACAGAAGTAATAAAGAGCAGTTTAACGTAAAACCCCCAATTAAATTCCAAAACTGAGAACCTCATTCCAGGAAAATGTTAAATTGCTCTTCTTCAATTCTGCTGATTTACATAATCAGAATGAGACAGACTTTCACACTTATACATTTGCCATCATTTTAAGCTTTTCCTTCTCACATTCAGTTTTTGAGGAAGTATTGAAAAACACTATATTGTAGTAAACGGTAAATAAATAAATAATAAGTAAATTGTAAATTAAAATACATTTTAAGGTATCCCTTCAGTTTTAATGATTAACACTGTGCCAATCTTACATCTTGTCCACTACACATCCATATAACTCAACCAATCTTCCAATCCAGAGTTTAACAGCTAAGACAGTTCTGTGGGAACATTTGGAGCCTTAATAAATGTCAAAAGGCTTAGTATCACCTGAAGTTTTAGGTAAGATTTCCTATTTTCTTCTCTAACAATGAATTCCGTGTAATTCTGGATCTAGTCATTAAGAGGGGAAAAATAAACTCAACATAATAATAGAGCTTGTAAAAATCTCACAGGACAAGTCATTAATGAACAGAAAGAATTGTCGCTAAGCTGTCTTCAAAAAACACAGCTAGTAAAGTTACAGAAGGCTGGCTTCTTCTCTGTCCTGATGCAGACCTTCCCCAGAGCGCACCTCCCCAGGTACCAGCCCTTCTACCTCTCCACCTGCCTGCTCCCAACACGGACAGCTGTAACTACCAGCTTGGGATGCAGTCCATGCCTAGAGAAGAGCACAGCCACTCAGCCACCCAGACAGTCTCACCGTCATCGCCATATGCAACTACTCCCCTTAGGAATTTGCTGCTGGTGTGAAAGGACTCACCAGACAGCCTCCCAGGATCACAGTTTCATTTAAACTGTGCAACAGGAACAAAGTCGAAAGAGTTCAGCATACACATTCTTTGAACCAGGAATGTCTTTATTTATATACACAGTCAATAAAGTCTTCAATGATACCTAGAGCAGTAAAAGTGAAGAGTGGTAACTGCTCCAGATTCATGAGTTTACCATTCTGCAGCAACAGAAAAGAGACTCACTTCACACACCCTTTCTCACCATTTCTGTGAATCTCAAACTGAACAATTCTCTTCCCTACATAAACAAACAAACAAACAAACAAATAAATAAATCATTTTTACTCAGAAAGATCCCTGGTAGAGATTTATGTTCCCAAGTATGGTCCTACATGTGAATTTTTGCAATTCAAGTAAAAAATTAGAGGGAAAAAAAAAAAACCTTCATAAACAATAGTTCAAACACTGCCCCTGGAATGCTTATTTTGGTAGCTCAAGTAACTCTTTCATTTTCTGCTTTTTCACTGATTCACGTATAAACAAAGACAACATATTCATAATTTTATTTTTTTTTAACAAGTGGGTCAAGGTAAAATATTCACACGTTGCAGCTCACATTCATCATTACTGCAAGACAGCAAAGAAACAATAAAGGTATGAGCATAGTCCACTAGGTCAGATGAGTTGACAAAGATATTCATTTAGGCCATTTTCCAAAGATATATGAGTGAGTGGGAAGGGAACATCTTGCTTTGTTTCATTTGAGATTTCTGCATGTTGCTTACCCACAGTTTGTCAGCTAAGTAATTTGGCTAGAAAAACTGTAGCTATTTTCTACTACTAAATCTCTGCATAGATACATTTAACTACTGCTAAGCATTCATATTGTAGATTAACTTAATTCCAAAATTATTTTTTTACGGAACAACGTGCACAGAAGAAATTATTGCAAAATAAGTATTGTATTTTAAATACTGCCATAACATATTCAAACAAACATGTCCTAAAGTTGTCAGTTAGTGGCCAAAAAAGCACCAGAGATGACAAAAGCAAAGAACAGGCTCAAATCTTTTGTCAGTAGTCAGCCATACTGTTAAAATTCATCCTCAGATCAAAGTGCATGCATTATGGTTTTGAAGTGATGCTTTGAGAACAATCAGTAGGTGACAGGTGACTAAAAGTAAACACACAGGCTGCAAGGACAGACTTGATCAAATCATTTCGTGCTTCCCTTAAGCCTCTACTTACCAGAGGAATGACTCCTCAAAAAAAAAAAAAAAAGTGTATAAAAAAAACAGATGTATCCTGCTGCTGCCACCCCTTCTCCCAATGTGCATTTCCTGCAGCTTCAGCAGGTACCAGTAGGACAACCATTCGGGCTGCCCATGGCTGTGTTGGGAGTGCAAGAAACCCCCCTCCAACAACTGCTCAAGTGGAAGATGGCTCATAAAGAAGAAGAGATGGCACTATAGCAAACTGGAGTAGACGTGAATGCCCCAGAGCCTAAAAGCTTTTGTTTTTCTTTGTTAAACAATAAAAATCCCAGGCTTTACTTGAGATCAATGAACTACCTCTTCTATTAATTTATTATTTGATATTCCTTCCATTCACATGTTTTCAGCTCACTCATGCAAGACATCTATTTCTGTCTTAAAACATAAGATATATATTTATCTATGATTAACTGACATTTTCTCCAAGATGACAATGAAAAAATGTATTTGATATTTCTAAATTATAAATATTTCAATCCAACAATAAAATTTTATAAAGCCCTCACCCTGGGCCAGAACATCCTTTTAATCTACAGTGACATTATGACATTGAATTACTGCAGTACTGCACCTACATCAGTGAGAAATATTTAATATCATAATAATGCTTAAAATATTATAAGCTCTAGTCCTATTTTTAAAATAGTCTCAAAGACAAAATGCAGCAAATTGAAATATTAAATGTCCCCTGAACCCATTCATAAAAGATTAATGCTTCAGAAGAAATTTTTAGCTTTAAAAATTCCTAAGTGGCTTCATTAGCAAATCCTCTCATTACAGAGAACAAAAAATCAGATTCTAGCATGTTTAATAGAAAAATATAACATATAGACATTACAGAAGGTACATTTTATAATATAAAGTACATATTATTATAAGATTAACTTAGCTGGGATTTTGAATGACTGTCTATGATTTGCTCAAACACCCAAATTTACAAATCATTCTTGTCACATTTTAGAAAAGTGTATGATCCTTAGGCCTGCACCTTTTAAGATAATTACAATTTTTCTTTCATGATTTCAGTACTGCCAATGTAATTACCTGAATATTTTAAATAAATATGGAACTTCCTCTCCATTCAAAGCCTGAAGTTCCCTGTGTCCCAACCCTCACATAAAAACTTAGATAGGAAATCTTAATTTAAAAAATAAACTTGTTTCAAGTCTGTATAAGGTTATATCTCTTATATCTGCATATCTTTTGTACAACATGGAAGGTTTTGTTCTCACTCTGGAAATAAAGTAATGATTGAAAAACTCTTCCCTTTTATAGATCAAACCACTTGTTTTACTGCTGAAGATGTTACGCCTGTTATTCTGCTAAGACATATTCATTTAAAAATTTTTACAGTGTATTTCCCCTGGTAATTAATAATCAGTAATTATTAATTTCTAAATTTATTCTCTTTAAAGCAGACCTCAGAATCCCATGAAGTTGCATTCAGCTACTGCTGAATGCAAACAGATTTCATGGCTGCTAGGGAAGGTACTGGAGCACACGTAAATGGGGCTCCTTTTAATAGATGTGACATTAGGGAAACAGAAGAACCCAACTTTGCAGCAGTACTAAAAAACATTAAAATCCATCCAGACATTGAACAACAGAACTCACAGCTGTGACTAGAAAATACCAAGTAGTTATGAATTCTCTACAGGTAAAGGGTTGTCATTTTTTTCAACGCATTTTCCCAACCACGTACACCACGATGTTTACATTCTTGTGAGCTGTTTCTTCCCAGTGTTCAAGAAAACCTGAAGTAATCTGTTAAAATGAAAGCCACAGCAAACTTCAGAAACAAGGGGTCTGCAGCAGTAAAGTCGTTAGTGCTACTGGAAGAGCGTGTCTCATAGTGACCAACACACTTCAATAATGACAGGATTTAGAATACACTAAGCTGACTTTATTATATTATTCTCTTAAAATGCATCAAAGAACATCATTTCTAAGCTCTGAATTATTATCAGTGAGCTGCAGTTAAGGATAAGAAGTGCTGCTAAGTTTTGCATAATGCTTGCCATTACAAGTAAGCACTGCTTTTCCATTCTTCTAAAAATGTCATTTAAGGGTTTCAACAGTTCTACTAAACCTAGACTGTAAGTGCCATGCTTGAATCTATTTTTTTGGATGTATGCCCAACAATAAATGATCCACAATGATCTGAGGACAGCACTCTCATCCAAGAACTTAATCAGATTAATGATGTATTTGTTTTATAAAAAATGAATAACATTAAGCTTGAGAATGCCTAATTTACATATTAAATGGTTGAAGGGGACAAAAAAATACTAGTGGTTTTATAAAATTAAGATTACAAAATTGACTATTGTCTTGAAAATCTGTTAGTAAATTGCAGAGATGCATAATAATAAATAAGTGTTCATTAGCAGTTTATGAAAATTCATGAGTTGATGTTTAGTTGTTCAAAAGACTTAATGATGTTTACATTTACGAAGAACTTATTAAAAGCAATGTTGATATCACAACATAGCAATGGCAATAACACCAACATTACATAAAGAACTTTCCAGCTTTTTTGACCTAAGGAATATAATTAATACTTTAAAAAAATTTTACCATACACTTGAGAATGCTGAAAGGAGAACTGAGAAAGAGAGGTGTGAAACGAGCAGTGATATAATTTGCATTGGGTTGAGTTTCATACAGTGTAAACAGATAGGCCTAACTGAATGAATTAAATCATACAAAACTGACAGATTTTACAGGGTTAAGGAGAAAAAAATATAGTTAGTATCCTTTATCCATTTATTCCATGTTACAAATATTTAGTGTTTATTTACCACTCTCATTATTTCATAAAAACATTACATTCATTAACCAGATTTTCCAGAAATAAAAAAATAGCCTTAATTACAATTGATTAGTTTTGAAGTAAGTTACTTTAGTAAATTATTGGAGAATATGATTTATTACCACCAAATATAGCATTTTTCTTGTCACATCAAAATTAAGCAACACTTCACCACACTTAGTGTTAGAGTCCATCCATTTCCAAATCTCAGTGGGCTAAACTCTGCACATGGAAAAACAATGAGAGAAATAAAATGAGCAGTAGATGGAACAATGAAGATCAGGTTGGCATTTGCCATCTGGCACAGTAAATCTAGGGTCTATCTCTATACAATAATCAAACAGGCATTATGTCCAATTCCTCAGACATTATTCAAGAGAAATTCCCTCTGTCTAGAAATACTTTCATTTGATTAAACAGATTCTTGCCTGATCATATAGAGCTCTCGTGATGATGCAATATGGTCCACAAGCTTACATATGATTCAGAACAGCCCTGGAAACAATCCAAGGCCAAAGGGCATAGTAGATATGCAACTACAACCCAGCCCAATCTGAAGTATCAGGCAATAGTTTCTAGGAAAGTCTGAAATCCCGTAGTCCTGTTGGCAACAGCATCAACAACAATGACTTAAAATACCTCATTAAAGTTATTTGAATAGGACTATCACCTCCAGAAGCCAGACCTTGAAGAGTAAAAACAATAAAACAAGCCTTCCTTCCTTCACTGGGTGGGAGTAGGGGGGATATTCACAAAAGGTGATGCAAGTAAAAGCTCTCCCAATGGCAAACCTATCTTCAAACCCAGAAGAAGAGAAGAGGATGAAAGCTGGATTTCTCCACAAGATAGGTGGGCAGGAAATCTGTGACTTATATGAAGATTTCAACAAACTTGCTTCCCCACCGATGTACAAAACTCAAATTGTTTGGCACTTCTGTTGAAAATCCAGGCCTACAACTGAGTAGTGCAGGAACAGCAATTGCTGGCAGGCTTGTATCAACAGAGCCCAGCAGTTGGCTTTATTTCAGCTCCTATCTAATCCTTATATTATACTGCGCTCATCACCACAGTACGTGAATTCCCACTAACGCAATGCTATAGCTAAAAGACAAAGCCCACAGCAAAATCCATGCAACTCAGGAAATCTGCAATTAATATTCCAGCACAGACTTAACTGTGTACCAACAGCCCCCCTGCTACTCTTTATCTGTAAGTGAGGTGCTGCTAGTTATATTTCTGATGTAGGCCACTATCTGGTATTATTCCACTTATTCTGACCACGGTATCAACAACCTACCACAAATGGGACACAAACTGCACCATAGTTTTGACATGTTAGAGCAACATTTGTATATGCTTTGTGGTTAATGCGTTTGCCTGACAAATAATTTCACAAGTAGGTAGAACAAACTTCAGGCATTTTCCAACTTAACACTGCCTACAGAATTGTCTGTGAGACAGTCCAGTGTTATTTTCTTTAAATTTTCATTCATCTTTCAAACAGCTATGAAAAATTAAACCAATTTGTTACAGAAAAACTTCAACATCAACCTCAGAATGATTTATACCTACAGATCAACACAAGTCTGACTGCACACGTATCTATTCTGTGAAATGCAGAAAAAGAAATACATGGCAATTATATATGCAGTTGTGCCCCTAATAGATGTTTTTCAAACTATTTTCTCTGTTCTAATTTTGAGATACAGCTACCACTAAAGTTGGTAGATAACACACAGTGATCTGAAACTACTTCTGCATTCACCTTACCCAGAGCTAGCAAATATCCTGTAGAGTTACTTCCCTGAAAGTGTTGGAAAATCCACCATGCTTACTGTACTAGAAAGTGCCACGTACTGGGCATAAGGGGCAGGGTTCAGTAATAAGGGAAGACCTGTGTGGGACAAGGTCATTATCTGCCCTGTGCCAAGCAGTCAGCTAGAACTGCCTCTGTAACTGCTGCGATCAAGGCATTCTTCTCCTAAACTTCAAAGGAACCCACAGCATTTCTGTTCACACATCTTTTAAGAAAGGCTGCCAGTCACTGGAGAAGGAGAAATGGAGGAGACACATGGAAGCTGTTGGAAACACAGGCTTGGAAGAAGGCAAGAGGAGGTACACTCCCAAAAGGAGGGCAGCGCGTAAAGCCACACTGAAGCCAGTACATCCCAACAGCAGTGGGCATTTTTATTAAAGCTGCTGAAACGTAACTTGCAAACTGAAAGGAACATATGTGTTGTCTAAAAATCAGCAGTAATCATGCTTCTCTTTTTGCTGATGTGGTCTTCATATGGTTCATTTAGTTTCGTGTATCAACTGGACTCCAGTGAAAAATGTTGAACCCAAAACTCAAACCCAAAAGCATCAAACTCATGATGAAAGGCAAGTATCCTGCTTCAGTGTGGTGACAATTCATGGAGGATCTACACCCATATTTCTGACTTAAAATTTTCTGGAAAAGTACTATTCAGAAGTTAGAACAAATGATAGCAAATATTCTATTTGTTTCCCTTGTGGAACTGACAGTAAAGCGATAAAGAGCATAAACTTATCTGTGATTTTGATTGGTATAATAACGAATGCTTTCTTTTTAGCAAAGATATACTTACTAGAAATCCCAAGGAGAAAATATAGACCATCTATTTTCCTTTTTGGTAGGTTCCTGGCATTTTACAACACTCTAGTACCAGGCTTAGGGTGCTGTTCAGATTAGTAATGACTTGAATAGAAATTCATTCTTTTTGTTGGCTGAATGAATGCCATTATTTGGCTGTGGGTTATAAGTACAGTTATATTTCTAAGAATTTTATTTCCTGTCTATAACAGCTCAGGAATAGGAATATTACTTATGTTCCATTTCATAGTTCTGAAAGTGTTTTGACCCCACATAGAAATTTGAAGACCTTTTCTGAATAGGGCCTTCTATTCACATAATGATTTTTTTTCTATATTATTTTATTAATATAAATACACTTCACCTAGTGAAAGCGGGTCTTACATAATATACAGGAGGCATCTTATTACATTGTGATAACTTTAAATAGAGCCTTTTGACTATGAAAGTCATTTTTTCCACTTAAGTGGATATAAGCTACATGGACAATGAGAAACAACATCTTTTAAAATGACCTTCTGGTGATATTTAAAGAAATTATGCAAATATTTTCAGATCCAAGTGAAATACAATAGATTTGAGTATCAAAACAATGGAATAGATTATCTTGTTTCATGGGACTTTTTAGGGTGTTCAATAGCTCTATTTTCTTAATGAGCGTCCACTTAGAGTTACATTCTGGGCTGATACTCTTTTAGAAATGTGAGTGCTATCATCTTGCTGTGGCTAGAATACATCCGTGATTCAGCACCATTGTTTCCAGTGGTTTCAGAAAAGCACGGAACTTGTGGCAGACTTACAACTCCTACAGCAACAACAATTACTTGCAGTCACCTGGAACAATTTTTTTCAGTATATATATATATTTCACAATTAGCCAGTTGATTAAAAGAATATTTGAGGTACTATATTTCAGGTTAAAAAACAAGGACCACTCCTTAAGAGTATCACTGAAGTGCCCAGTGCCACCAGAAGGCACAATTCCACTCCCAGCACTCCCTCAATGGCCTCAGTGTGGGATGTGACAGGTATCTAAATAGGAGTGAGAGCATGAAAGCCTCAGACAGAGAGCAAGAGCCTCCAGTGCTGCTCAAAGTATTCTGCCACCCGCCTTGATCTAAACTTTCAGTGTGGTGTCCTTCTACCTCTTCCCTTGCTTGTCATATTCTCTTACTCACTGAGCCTGGTGATGGGACTGAATGGAAATGAGAGTCTGGGGAAGAAGGATGGGAAAGGCACCTTCACCTTCAGGAGCAGAGCCATTTTAGATGGCTTACAATGTTTGTGAAATCATATTCAAACTGTTAAAGACTTATTCTTTTGCACCATCTGCTCTGTGTGATCCTACGGTCCTAATGCCTACAAAGCCAGGTGCATTTACAAGCCACGTCCCATGCATCTGTTCTCAAGAGAGAAAACAAAGCCTGAAAAACAGAGAGGAAAGACAGAATATATAAGACACTATATATGATAAGATGCCTTTTCTTTGAGCACTGTGGCAAGGAAAAAAGACCACTTGGATGCAAGAATGCTTAAATACTGAAAGTGAAGGTACAGATAAATTTAAAATTTACAAAATTACCTTGCGGACAACAGCAGTGGACTTCCACAATGAACACCGTTAAGACTATTTCCCACTTCTATATAATGTAATACACCGCATATGTGCTTACGTACAGATAACACGTTACTTGTGAACAGAATTCTAACTAAAACCTCCCATTTAAAGAAGGCATTTAAATATATTTTTAAATTTCAAAATGGAATAATATGATTGTCCTGACAAAACATGACATTATCTTCAGCTAGAGAAACATACTAAATATTTTCCCAAAGGTCAATTTTTGCTAGCTGGTGTATTTGTTATTTAAAACATTAACTCAAAATAATAAAAATACACACGCGACTTAATCATAAACTTTTGAAAAAGTTATCTTTAAAATATATTAGTGCATCCATAGCAATCCTATTAATTGAAGCATCATTTAAAAGTGTCAATGGCTTTTACAACACCAGTTGCAATCCCTTACTAATTTAACATTACAACTTCATTTCTTGTTCTAATCTCATCTAATTTACCCTTCTTATTTCCTTCCTTCTGGATATGCTAGCTTTGCCACCCAATGAGTTTATTTCACTAGTCATTCACTTTTAACAGTAAAACCAAACTATTGGAGGGGAATAATCTCCCTGCAAATCCAACACAGGATAAAGAGCTCTTATTTATCGAGCATTTTGTGCCTTGAATTGAAGCATTATTGCAAAGAGTGAGCAATAAACAAAAACACCTCAGGGGCCTGGGAGGAGCAATGTAACCAATTACATTTAATTAAATCAAAGGATGGGAGCCCTAGGGTTGAATGAGCTGAAGAACAAATTTGCATTAACACCTAGCAGCCAAACAAGTAGTACTTGGTTTAGTCTGGAAGTACAATTGTTGCCATCTATTCTCTGCACTGAAGGGGGGCCATTAGCTAAATTCTTAGGAATTGTTTGTCCACTGATGAGGGGCTGCCTTCTCAACATTTCACCTCGTCACACATGAAAATTGCCTACTAAAATAAACAGCTTCTTCTGAAACCTAACAAACAAACATTAGGACATGACTCACAAGTTTGCAATTCTGTAACACCTTTGTTCAGGCTCAACAAAGAGAACAATGCCAGGGCTCACACACCTGAGAGAAGTGGAGACCCTGCAAGCCCTATTTGAAGGAGAACTGGGAAGAATTAACCTTAATCTGACCACAATGAATTCTATAAATTGAAACATACAGGTTAATGATTACCTACAGGACTTGCAAAAGGGATGCAAACATTGAGCCTCTGGCATAATGAGAAGACTTCCTAACACCAAATAATTGCCAGTGCAACGCAGCCCAAGCCTTCCTTTCTACTGTTCAGAGGGAGGGGGGGGGAAGATCATGGAAGTGTATGAGGAGATGGAATGAATAAATAAGAGTATGAAATTGATAGAGAAATTAAAAGTAATGAGATACAAAAACGCCAGGAGTCCGCAGGTCTGAATTTTCCAAACTCTGAGTCTGGGGTGGAAAACAGGAGGAAAAGACTACAAATGTTTAATCAGTTATAAACTATTTTTCTTGACTGTTCATTGCACATCCATGCTAAAAAAAAAAAAAAAGTTTACATGTAAAGAGGGCAATTTTTTGAAGGTGTCTAAGAGGCATTTGGTAGAGTAGCAATGGCCAGAATTCTTTTTTCTTTATTTTAAAGGCATTTTCAGCGATTTATAAGTATAATAGTTTCAAATAATTAGAGGTTTAAACTGATTGTCCCATACCTCATCCCAGATACAAAGTATACCTTAATCTACATCTCGCAAAAGCAGAAATTAGTTTATCCATTTTAGGTTATAAATCAAATCAAAAAAAAAAAGGTAATGGTTTCAAAACACTTCTCCCTAAACCTCAAGCTAAAAGGTTGAATTATTAAAATAACTTTTTAGGCAATCAGTGTTCATTGTGCCCTAAAACTGCAACAGCCAAGATTCTCATTTTGAAAAATACTGAACATGCTTACATAATATTTTCTTCGCTCTTGTTCCTTGAATATTAAGACAGAGAGTACAGAGAACAATAAAAGACATTTGTAGAGGTCTGCATGCTTTTTGAGTAGTTGTTCCCTCTTGACCTATTAATTTTCTTACTTTGGAAGAAATTAAACTGCAGTCTTACTCTGCAAAGGGACCGTATAAAACATAGTTTTATTCTCACCAAAGAAACTTGCTGCCTTTATTACTCATAGCTACATTTGGCTCTCAAAATGACAAATAAAAATAGGTTTTTACTACCCTTTTATATGTTGTTAGACCCAAAAAGCTACGAGATCTAATAGCTTGCTTTTAAGGACATGAGAAGTCAGCTAAACTTTTCATCTCATTAACCGAGCTAGTATCCAGCCTGAAGTAAATCAGAAAACCCTTTTTACCAGAACAAACATCTATTACAGATGTGCTTTTAGACTACACCTACTTCAGTCTAACCAATTCAACCACTGAAATAAGTGTTTCCTCCCTATTCTGGACACATATTGCCACCTTCTTAATGTCAGAGCTTTTGATACTGAGCATATATGCAGTGTTGGATAGGTTTGTTGACTAAATTTAAAAAAAAAAAAATCGTTTCACGGTGGGCTAGTTTTTGCATTACACCAACCAACTGATCCAACTGACTGATCAGTATCAAAAGCTTTAGAGCCAAAAGAAGGCATAGCAGTGGCAGTAGATGATCAAGCATAGACTAGACAAGACTACCTCCTTCAATCAGCAGCTAGCTGCTAGATCAGCACAGGATATAGTGGAACAATACCCGTAAGCGTCTAGTTCGTCATTTAAAAGCTCCTTAACTTCAAAGTGTTTCTCAACAGATGAGAAGTCAACTATCTCAAAGCAAAAATTAACTGAGTAGACAAGTGCTACTCCATTCTGGAGGCTGTTTTCCCTGTTTTGTTTTAGAATGTGTTCTAGTAACAAATATTAAAACCATGTCAAGACTAAGAATATATTCTAGTTTCATGTGTAGAGACCTCACCTTCATTAATTTACACTCCTTAAAAAAAAAAAAAAAAGAAACAAATACTCTTGCTCTAAATACATACTTGCACCATTATGGATACTTTATGGATAAGCTGCTCCAGCCATCATTGTTTCTGCTCTCTCCATCTCAAAGTAGCCACAAAGATCTATATTTCCCAACTCATGGCTATGACCCCTGCCACATGGGTAAGGAGTGGTGGACTAAGAATTGTATAAAAGCAAGTAAACTATGGGAGAGTGGAAGCAATAGGGCAACAAATAAATTTGAGTTCTCAAATAAAATCCTCTAGGCTACATTTCACTTATACCTGCCATTGTGTTTAAAAGACAAAGATCAAGCAAAACAAAATGGATGGCATGTTAATCAGAAAGAATACAGTTGGGTTATGCCAACTTCATTTCTAAATGAAACCATGTAATACAAGAACCTGTTAAATTACCAATCACTTCTGGGCATTGAGAAGTTTGACAGCAGAGCCTGCTGCAGCCATCCACTACTGGCTGCATAGCAGATGAAGAACATTCAGTGTTGAAACTTCAGATTCTTCTAGACACAGAAAACACTGCTGTGGAACAAAGTCTCCATACATACACAGGACAGTGAGCACATGTTTTCTGGATGACTACAGTGCACTGTCTCTGAACAGGACTCTCGTTCAGCTAAGAAAATATGAGGTAAGTCGGGATTCCTTCTAGACCAGAGGAATGAAAGCAGAATAGCAAAGCAGAGAGAAGTGCAGCAAAAAATGGTGTGGCAAGTGATTGAAGGAAGAAGAAATGGTGGAACAAAAGAAGAAACTGAAATGTGGTCTACATGAAAGAACTAGAACAAACCTCAAATACGACACATCAGTCTTAATTCACCTCCAGTATTATTCTGTCATATAAACCGCAAAACAAGAAGTCCTCACAATAGTAAATCTCATGATGCAATAGCTCCAGGAATTCAGAGAACAGAGCATATACATACCAACCACCTCTCTAAATACTTATTTTCTCACAAGATCTAAGAGGAATCACACTGTGACATAACATTCCAGATGGACACAGTGATTAACTTACCTGCTGATGAGCAATACAAATTCAAACTGCATCCTGAACCCCTACATATTACAGAGCTACTGATAGCAGCACAATTAAGGTTTTACATTAGTCCAGACACAAGGCACGGAGAGGTGATGTCAAGACTGTTCCCAAATGATTGCTAGCTACTCTTGAAGATCTACTATAAAACATATTTTTTGGAGAAAAAAAAAAAAAGAAAAAAAAAGAAAAAAAAGCAACAACAACAAAACACACACACACAAAACATTAAATTTGAAGCGTGTTCTTGAAAAGGTAGATTAGATTAACGGTTTGAAATGTTACTGTTATTTCTCTTCTTTGAAAAATATTACTTGATTTAGTGGTTTAATTTAGTTTTGGTTTCCATTTATTAAAAATATTTTTTTCTGAAAAGTATATATGAAGGTGGAGTATACTGTTATTGAGGTCAACAAACTTCTCATTTGAAGTGACACAGCATTCTGTGTTCCTGTCTAAATATTATTCATTCCGTACTATTTTCAAATCTGTTGTGTTCAAATGTTCTCAGAAAACAATTATTTCAATTTGATTCATTATGTCCTTTTTTATATGCTTCTGTTTACCTCAGTGGAAAACTGAAATGTGCTGCGTAATTACGTGTTCACTTTATCATTCTAATTAAATTATTAATTAATTGATCTCAGTGTCCTTTAAACAAGATTCATAGCAGTAACATAAGTAACATAGAAACATATTTTACACAGAGCATGAGGCAATAATCTGATATTCCACTCTGCAAAATACAGTTGGAATGGATAACTAAAATTTTCTGCCTCGAACCACTTTGTACTGGTATTCAACTATGTCTACCACAGCATGTCTGATGCCCCACTCTAAATTTATTTTCTTTTCTGATGTGAGCATATAAACAGTTCAATTTCAAAACAATATACAGACCTTGAATTAAGTGAATATAAATTTTCTATGTCTTTAGTCATGGTAAATGATAACATAATAAACCAAAGCACTTTAATTAAAAATAACTAAAAAACTTCCATTTAAAAAGATGTTAATTAACCCTGCAGGGTACATGCAGGATTTGAAATGAGTCAAAACAATGTCCAGCTTAATGCTAAGAACTTATAAAATGAGCTATCAGGGCCTATTAGTGCATTGTAATGGCTTAGATACTTGAAGAAGTGACCCTAAAATCTCTATTCTGACCCAACTTTCAGAAATGGGGCAGAAGATTGACCTTCACACAATATAATCAGCAAAGGATCTAAAAAATGTATCTCTCTGTTATGTGAAACCACAGTTTTATTTACTCAGGCATGTTCACTTCGGAGTTAAGGTCCACTCAAGCATCATTTCAGGGTTAAAGGTTATAGTATAAAGCCATTATGTTTTCAAGCAGAGTAGCATGCTACCATTTGTCTTGCAGTAATATCACAATCAGATGTTACCTTTTTAGCTTGGCCCAGCGGTGAGTTTAAGACCCCAGCATACGCATCGTAAAATAGATTCATACTTTCCATAAGACACATTCAAACTGCAGTTGCTAAACTTTACACTGGTGTGTATTTTGTCTATGCTTTTATCTAGACACACACACACACACAGGTAAATGTTTACGATCTCTGATCTTGTACAGATCTGCTTATATAATAATTAGGTGGATTCTAAGTCAGTATACAGCTAATGTTTAATACATTAATAGGAAAAAAAAAATCAATACTTTAGCTTCCAGGTTCAGTTTCACAATGGAGTCAGTGTCTTTGTCTCAGAAAACCGCAGAGTAACTTTAAAAGGAGGTACAATGGGGACAATCAGGATTTCTAAACTTCTCATTCAACAATGGTTTAAAATTCCTTGCTACCGTTTACCAGTTCCTAGTGTTCATTACATGCCTATTCCAAATTAAGAACATTCCTTCACCAAGAGATTACTAATTTATGGCTCTGTACAACAATAAAGCCGCAGTTTGAACACAGGAGAAGCAGCGTTTGTAAAACTTTACTTGTAACAACAAACAAAAAAGATTGTTAAACTGATATTTATGCTAGACACAATAAATCAGAAAATGCCTACAGTGCAACAGATGCTGAATGTGCTAACCAGGTGGTTTTAAATATTTTTAATTCATGCCTCAGAGAGATGACACAGGCTGTACATACGTTTAATTTCTCAAGAGCAATACACAATCTGCGTGCTTTGAAGTTAGCTGGGTATTGAGGAAAACAAATAATAATACTACTTTTTGCTACTCTTTGATTTTTATATGAATGAGTCAAAATTAAGAAGAGCAACAAATATACTTTTTTAAAACAGTAAGCTTTTTGTAACTTTTTAACAGTTACAAAAATATAGATGCTTCCTAAAATGAAAAAAAAAGAAAAAAAAAGCACAAAACAAAACAAAAAATCTTGGTTTTATGTATTCTTTGAACTGATGCAGGGATACTCATATCTACCCCCAACTGCTTTATTACTATGTGTAATTTGGCTACCACGCACTAGCGATTTCTATCAAAATATAAACATATATATTTTAAAACATAATAGCATTATGAATCATAGTATGATTCAGAGTGTGTTAGACATACATATGCAAATGCAGAATACTTTCAAAAATATTATTTCTGGGTACATTTTCTGCAAAAGGCATGCCAGTGCTGTCTTAGCAAGTGCTACTTCAAGACATTGGGGATTCTTGCTTTTGTGATCTGATGCCTGTGCATGCAATTGTTGTATCGCACACTTGTAAACAAAATTACAACAAGCATTTCCATTAAAGTAATACCTAGGTTGCAAAATAAAATACTTGACTCAACAAATGCCAAAATTAGTTAGAAAATGCCACTATGAGCTTAGTGTAGCTCTCGTGCATATAAGCCTTATGATGCAGTATGAAATTAAATACCATCACATCCTATACCTCACACAGGACCACTGCTTCCTTTTAGTTCACAGTACTAAAGGCCAGTGTTCATGTAATAATAAAATAATCAATATTTATACTTCAGTTAAACATAGCCCCATTCCTTATTTTCTGAATTCACCATTTAAGAGAGGAAGCCTCTCCAGCATTTGGCTTGAAGGCTGTATGCAGACTACTAGTATTCATTGCCTGCTTTTCAGCACCTCACTCACTTTGAAAGGTATCCGACCGGCAACCCCTAACAGAACAACTCCAGCTCACAGTCCTTGCTATGTGCCTTATGACCCAGTGTTGTAGTCCCTGGAAGAAGACAGCAGTCAGAAAGAGACAGTTCTTTACATGAGGCCCTGAAGAGGAAAGACATCCACTAAATGAGCATCCAAAACACCCAGAAACTCAATTTTCTGAGTGTTTTATAATTTTGCTTTAGCTGTTGAAATCACCATTTCAGCTTGTGACTAGCTTCTGCGTTCCAGATCCTGGGCTTTCAGAAGACGGTAAGATACTAAGCCACCATCCCAAAGCACACTGTAGTAGGCTGAGGAAGAGAATCTGCTCGCCAAGCAGCAATGCACTGCAGTAATGCAAAATCCCTGTTTACACAGGCAACCCTAAACTAACAGCACATTTTTGTAGTGCCATGGACTCAAAGTTCAAAATTATTTTAACATACTTCTGTGGGAATTTTTTGAGCTAAGAAACAAGCATCAAACATCCCATCAGCTGGAATATCAGCTTGTGCATAGGTAATTAGCAGGATTGCAACTTTCACTCTGAGACATTTTATGCTTATGTAAATATAGCAAATGAAAATGTTGCTACAGTCTACGTATAGTAGCAAGTAAAAAGAATAGAAGATGTATTTTACCTGTACAGTCACAGGAAGGCAATGCATGGACAGATATCTGGAAAGGCAGTTCTGTTGCTGGCACTACATGAAACAATTTCTGGTGCACCCAACACTTCTTCCAAGCCCTCTTCAACATGAGCTAGTGTAGCCTCCTTTCTACCTTTGACTCCTTGTCTTGGCCCTGTTATTCTTATCACACAAACCTGTCTGCATTCACTGTGATTTCATCACAGACTCCTGTCTGGCCAGTCTGTTTTCTCTATTGGGGTAATTAAAAAAAAAAAAAAAAAAAGCCCTCATCAAATATGTCTTTATTTCCAATTTGCCTTCCTGCCCAGCCACTAATCTTTTACTCGTTCTCTACCCCACACACCTCTCATTTTATGACACCTTCCTGACTGGTCCTACTGTCTGTCCCACTCCACTCCATCTTCCGATCATCCGGTCAAGATGATCAGAAAGCAACATGGATCCTTTCCCCATACTTAGGCTATGAAACCTAAATTTTCAACTTGCAGTAGAAAAAGGAACAATTTAAAGATTAAGAGCAAACATCATAGCAGTACCTACCACCGTGTTTCTTGTTAAATATATAATATGAAAGAAGTAATATATATATAAATGTTAACTGCATGCCTTAAGTATTCCTTTTTGGAACAGTACTTTCTGAATATCAAGTACTTAATTTGTTGTGTTTTTTGCCTCTATGCTATCCAGCATTCAATTCCCAATTTTAAAAAAAGATGAAGAATAAAGTTTCCTGCTCATTTCTACATCAAGTTGCAATTATTGTGCTCCTTATTATTCAGTACTGAAAACATTTCAATAGTTACAAGATTCTCATCTCATTCAGATTAAAATATTTTTTGTGCTTTTTTTTTTTAAACCAATTTTAGGGAGAAGACAATGTTTCTTATTCATTTGACAAGACCTGCCGAAGACAATGAGATTCTTTGTATTACTATGGCACGTCAAATTTGACTTGTACTAAAAACAATTGGAAAAATATGACAGTAATTCAAAAGCTGACAATGCTTTCAAACATTTGGGGAAAGATGGCACATTGCAGTTGTAGTTTCATCATCTTACAATATTTATGCCACCAATAAGATAGTTTCAGGAAGGTCAAAGTAAGCTGTCACGTAAAAGAAATCTTCAACAATGTCTTAGTTTAAAAAAAAAACATTTAAAACCCTGTTTTTCTTCTTTCATGTATATAATGTGAATATATATAATAATATGTTTAAATATGTGGGTAGTAATTATATGTGTACTAATGTGCAATAATTACATACACACGCGTAAGGGCCTGGTCAATTAAACTGATTCCGCTAAAATCACAAGATGATCCCTTCCGAGCAGTATATGCATATTTCTCATATTTTGCTTATGGAATAAGAAACATTTCACAATTACAAATCAAATCCCTATATGTAAATGCTCAGTTTGTAAAATTATTTTAAAAGATAACTGGGCTTATTATTTACAGGAGCCTGCCTGTTTCTTTTTGACAGTTCACACTCACTCACCATAACACTTGCACAGAGCTCTTTAAATGTCAGACAGACAATTCTGTTTATTCTAAAAAATGCAAACAATTTGTATCTGAAAACAGAGGATTTTTATTGTTTCCTCTCACCATCAGTTCAGTCTGATTCTAGTTCAGTTTTGTAGAATTATCTAGCATAACATCTTCCACTTCTGTTAGGATGTCACTTACCCTAACAAGCAGAAAAATGTGTGTCTGTGTATTTTAATGCCAAATATTTACCATATCATTATCAGAAGAGCACATAGAGTCCTCAGAAGAGAAGACTACAGTAATTACAAGGAAATACATTTTTAAAATAATGTGAGAATTATGACAAATTAAGACAGATTTAAAGCATTGTCCTTTTTTTTTTTCCCCCCCTTTTTTTTTTTTTAGAATATACATTAATTCTTACTGCCATTATTTTTGTCTGAGAAAGAAAAATGTGAAGTATAGCTTCTGGAGATTAACACGAGACATGCATCTGGCTGCTGTATTATGCAAAGATGTATATGGTAAAGCATTTGTATCAGTTAGAACACAGATTGCAAGGAGCTAAGTCTCAACGATGGCATGTTTCTAATTCTGGAACCAGACAATTCAATGGGAATGGGAAAGATTTTTTTCTTTCACAGGTGCTTTGAAAATAACAAGAAGAAATCTTCAACAGAAGTTTATCTAGCAAACAGCACGTAATATTTGGAGTCACGTCCCTTGAAACACGATTCTCATTTCTTAGTGCATACCTGTTTTCTTCCATAAAATTATGATAAAATTAATGACAGCATATTTTATTGTCCATTTAGAAACTAGAGTAGAGTTCTTAGATTTTAATTGCCCAACTTGTATGACCATTTCATTCCTGTGTATCATTTAACGTTTTGTTGGTTCTGCTGCCTTTTTGAGCACCTATGCAACTTTAAAAGGCAACTTAAAATCATTGGAAAATATTGCCTTTTCCTACTACTACATTTAAATGCAACTACTTTTATGCTGAGGCTTACACAGCAGCTCTCGTTTTAACACCCAACTTTTATACTAAGCCTACTTCTTCATGAGAGAAGTCTCAAAATTCTATATGTCAGAGTGTATAGAAAACACTATAAACAGTGCTTTACCAAACCTAAATATAGACAAAAAAAGTGACAAATATTTTACACACGCACAACCCCCAATCAAACACAAACTCCAGCTGGTAACCTTAGACCTATATATTTTTCAACCTTTTTCAAAGATTATTGTTAAACTAAAAACAGATGCATCAAAAACAGTCCTTGTTATCAGTTCTACCTCCTCACCCCACCCAGCTAAGGGTTATTTTATCTAAATAACTGATTTTTGGTTTTAACTCTTTACTCACAGGTAACTTTGTGAAAGTAATGCCTACTAATCTCTGCTGGCAAAGAGAGAAACATAACACTGATAGCTCACTGCCGCTTAATAAATAACTGCATTAGTCCAATTAAAATAATAATAATAATAATAATAGTAATAATAATAAAAACACTTAAATGCACATTCAGCTAGCACTAGCACGGACTGAAATAAAGTAAATTTAATTCACATAGCACAGGTCATAGTTCAACAATAAATATCCATGGACAAGGAGTTAGCGTTAAAAGGTACATAAAGCTTAAACAAATCTCCTTTTTAGTTGTCAATCTGACCAGCAGATTTCCATTTCTCACATGCAAGAAACACAAACGCATTTGAGTACCACCCTAACCCACGTTGCATTAGTTTACATTCCATCACATTTATGGAAAGTCAGGAGATGGGTAATAGAGAGCATCAAGGTATAGAGTGTTACAATCCCATTCCAATTTTTGCTACACTGCCAGTCACACCAAAAAAAAAAAATTACACATCTCAGTGTAGCTTCTCCTTCAGAACCAGAATGCCAAAGAACTCTAAGACAAAACTATGCACAGAAGCTTAGATAGGATGCATCTGTAACACAAACGATTGAAACAATGGCCTTTGGGAAGTGAATGAAATCGTAAGAAGGAAAATCAACAGGTGACTTTCAGTGCAGAAGACAATAACACATTCTATAATTACATATAAGGTGTCATTCAATTCATCCCCTCCCTCATCTTCACAAAATTAAAAATTCTAAACCAATTTGTGTTTTTCATTCTTTTGTTGCATATTCCACAATAAAGTATAACAAAAAATAAATTACAAGATTTATTACAATTACAAAATTTATTACAATTAAGATGTTAAATAACAAGCATTCACCAGAGTAACAAGATAAAAGGCTTGTATATAGGGCAGAAGCAGGAGATGTCTTATATCAAAACTTTACAAAGCCTTTTGACAATTTCTTGTGGAACAGTCTAAATAAAATGTTGTTAACCAGAGCTGATTGAAAAAGCCGACTCTACTCTAGAAAATAATTCCCAACACTTTACTTTAGAAGTGGATGATTTTATCAGGTGGAGATTCAATAAGTGACTGTGCTAAGTTGTGCTCTGTTCTAGACAATGGAAGAAATATGCTCATTAAATCAGCAATCTATCAATTTAGGAAGCCCAGGATGCTTATCAGGCTTCAGAGGATAAAAAATAATGAATTGGAAGAAGTCTGGAAAGAAAATAAAAAATTTAAGGGAACAAATACCAGTTACTGCACTCAGGTAAGAACCATGAGCTACATAAACACACAACTGGGAATAACTGATCCCTTTTGAGGAGGATCAGGATTTTACAACAGGTCAAAAGCTCAACAAGAGTCAGCAAAGTCATGCTGTTGTAAAAGAGGAAAATACAATATTGAGATTACAGGCTGTAAAACACAAAATCACCTGCTTTACTTAGCATGATGAAGGTCTCAGCTGGACTGTTGCATCCAGTTTTGACAAATACTCTTCAAGAAAGATACAAAGCAGATGTACAGATTGTAAAGAAAAGTCAGAATCTAGCAAAAAAAAAATGCAGCTCAAGAAAAAAACGACAGCATTTGGATTGCTTAATGTAAGGAAGAGAAGATATAGGCAAGGCCATGTGATGACCTAAAATACCTAAAAAGCTATTACAAAAGAAAATTTCATAACTACTCATTACACACAGTCAATTAGCAAAAAAATAAAAATAAAAATGTTATGCTTTAACAGAAAGATTACCATTAGATACTAGGAGATATGGGAGATCGTTTCTAACAGCAAGAAGAGTGTATGTGAAATCTCCATCACTAGAACAACAACTGTGTTCTGCTTCTTAGTTTTATGGAACAGTCACCCATGTGTTTTGCAGCTCTATTGAAAAATACAAGGCTGTCTCTGGCAGTTAGTGCAAATATGCAGTAGTATAAGTATTCCTCTTACATTTTCCATTTACCAAACCACTTGTATAAAGGGGCTCTTTTAATCCACCCAGTTTACCAAAAATAATTCTTCAGATTTCTGGAATAATGCCTCATCCACGTCTTTCCATATTTCTGAAAATACTTTGAAAAACTACGAATTTTATTTAACCATACTAGACTAAATAAGACTATTTAATTTGTCAAGCTAAGTACATGAATAATAGTTATACACTGGATTTTCAACTGGTAACTGCTATGTAGATCAGTTTTCACTAGTTTTCACTTTTCAGTCAGAACCACTGTCAGACAAAAAAATTCAGATAGATACGTTTTTCACCAAAGGTTTCAAATTCCAGAAACTTTGTACTCAAAACAGTTTTGTTTGAATGCAATTCTGTGAATTCACACTGAATTAAGTTGAAACATTTCACCCCAACCTTTTCAAAAGGAGACACTGGAGTTCATGTATTTGAACATGATTTTTTTTCAACGAAATACAGTGCGACTGTTTACAAGTTATCTAAAAACAAACCATGAAACCAAACCAACCAACAAAAAAAAGGTGCAAGTTATTTATATCATTACAGCTACATTTGTACAGCACAAAGGACGAACAGGGACTGTTCTTGCTACCTCCACACTACAGCCACTGATGAGTCTGTATCACAATACAGAGAAACATCCAATCACGTGTGTAAGAAAGGTACATCAGCAACTTTGTGTGGTAATGTATAGAAGTTATCTACCCAAGGACGTACTCCAATCAGAGCATGTCTTGAGCATATTCTGCACCTCATGTCTGTGGTTTTGTGAAGACCAGCACTGAAATGATGTCTAGAACACAGCAAGTAAAAGGACTGGTGAAAGCAAAAAGAACATACACTAAGAAACACCAGTGTTCCACACAAACCACAACAACCTACTATGCAGCAAGCTAAATGAAACCAATTCACAACTATTTATTTAAATAATGCTAAAATTTGAGTTTTTTAAAGAGTAAGCTACAATGCATTAAAAGAGTAAGCTTAATTATTAACATTGTACATCTAAAGAGATACTTACCATTGTTATCCTACTCTATCTCAATTAAAAACATGATTAAGATAAGTTATCTAACATAAAAGTAAAACCCCTGAAATTAATTAAAATAATTCATACACTTCTCCTTCTACCAATCTAATTAAGGATGTTATAACCCATCTTCAACTTCTTTTAATTAATTTAAACTGAAAGATCCAACTTGTCAAGATAATTCATTTAGCATACATGGAATACTTTCAAAATGCTTCAGATTACAGAAAGTCAACACCAGCGAGTAAAGGCAGACTGTGCCAACAATTTTTATAAAGACTAAGACAACAGATCTGATGCAAAAACCCATCTAACACAAAATCAGGGTGCCAAGGCAGAAAACATTGCTCAGCAACACAGAAAAGCAACTGAAGTTACCCTAGCACATCTTTATTTTTCACCAAAAGGCTGTCATTGGAATATCCTGAACAGGTGAACCAGTCATTATGAAAGCTTCAAACTGACCAAGGAAGAAACAGGGTACTCAGAAGAGCTCACGGGGCTTCTTTACCTCCTACTTCTCCAAGCTGCTTCCATGCTTATAAGCATAGGAACAGAGCGAGATGATGTTGAAATACGTTGTAGAAAAAAAGTATTTTTTAAAGAAAACAGATCCCTGGTGACAGTTCTGATTATTCTTTTCTCAGACAGGCACCTCATAAACAGAAGATTTTAATGATCGGGGAAAAGATGAGGATTGCAGGACAGTACCTAAAACAGGCACATCATTGACATTCCAAAAGAGAACAGTTTCGTAAAAATAACTCTGGTAGTAAGAGTAATTTAAAAGGTACCTGCTTCTCCCCATATACTTATTTTCTGCTCCATTCCATAGGCTTTATGCCAGTTATGTCAATGTGACTGCTTGGGATGATGCTGTAACCTGAACCAGTGAAGTGAATTGGATGGGGGAAGGGAGGGAGGAAACAGTTGTTTTTTCTTAACCCTGATCATGAAATGTTTTATTTAAAAGGAAGCAGCATAGTGAATAGTAAATTGTAGGTATCATAAATATGATATTTCATTCAAAACGACATGTATCGTTGCTATCCAAACCTTCTTCCAGTCAATTTATTTTTTGCTGAAGACTTTTTCAAGAGGGTGTGAGATTCTGACATGGTAAACAATATCAAACTGCCACACAGATGGAACGAGAGAAGACTCAGAAGACGAGTGGCAGTTTTTTGAGGTGAGAATACCTAGTGAGGCATAGAGAGACAGGAAGCATATCCAAGTCAGTACGCTTTTCACCACAGAAAACAAGAAGTTTCCTCTTGGAAGAAAAAAAAAAAAAAACCACCACAGAAAGGAAATTTCCACAGCAGCACCTGAAAAATGCATTCTGCTCCCTCGTTGAGACTAAGTAACGTTGCATGAAATACAGGAGCACCTCTACTGTGATAAAAGATGCCATCCTATGCTTTTCCCTAGGTAGCTTGATGGCATCTTTCTTTCCAGGCAGGATAAATCAGTAGCTGCCAGAATCTGTCCATAGAGGAGCTCAAATATCTTTGAGTCACCCTGTGAGAGTTGCAAAGACACAAGTAGGTCTCTGAACACATTCTCATACACTACTGCTGGGAAAGATGACACCCTCTATTGCTAGGTATTTGAGAAGAAAGAAGGAAAAATTCTTTGTTTAAAAGCAGATTTTTCAGTTAGATAAAAGTTTTGGGAACGAGAAGTTACATAGCTTTAAAATGAATATAACCTGAAAGAAAAAAAAAAAAGAAAGAAAACTAGAATGAGAAAATTCATTTTGTTCAATGTTTCCTTGAGATTTATGTTTTAAAAATTGGACCTAAAATTTAAAAAAAATCTTTTTCCTAGTTTTTTTTTTCCTTATTATTTT
This sequence comes from Cygnus atratus, assembly GCF_013377495.2. NCBI lineage: Eukaryota > Metazoa > Chordata > Aves > Anseriformes > Anatidae > Cygnus > Cygnus atratus. The sequence continues at coordinate 93,398,102 of NC_066364.1, forward strand.
CTTGAAAAATATGCTATGTAGGGACAAAACTATTCTCCAATTTAGCCAGCACATTCAAAAACCCAAATTTCTCCAACATAAACCTTTTTCTTTTTGAAACTGAAATTTCTAAATGTAAAGCTAGTACAAACAAAAACAGTTCAGAAGACGGTGAGTAGGTGCTTTGTAATAAAAGCTATACCCAGACACTGTTTTCAGCAAACTGCAACATGTTCCTGAAGAAAAATACTTTTTTTTAATTAAAAAAAGTGAATATGTAAATCTGTATTTTTTCTGGATTTCACATTGTCTGCCTAGTTTTCCTGCACAAACAGAGGCAACAGAATTTAAAGCCATCCTGTTCCCATCCCCCCAACATTGAGAGCTTGTCTTCACAGGATCTATTTGATCACAGGAACAGCAACTTTGGAATAAGTGTCAGGGTAGCTCTGTAACTGCAGCACCCTCTGCTGCTTTTTTAGTTCCAAAACATGTAATTGTACACTCCACTAAGTAGAAAATGAAATGAGTCTGTATTGAACATGTTTCTTGCAATGGTTACATTATTAACTAATGCTATGTGTAGTTTATAAGATTTTTTTTTTTACTATTCCATATGGTATATATACACATGCAATTTTATACTACATGAGTACTCTGGAATATCTTGTTTCTGGGTTGACATCAGGTAGATACTAGACAACAACTCCAAACTATGTTTTATTTCACTGCTTAAAATTCTGCTTTACAGTCATTGTAGCTTTCTCAGAATTGTGGCAATTAGCAAAGAGGATTATATTTTGGCCCTTGATCATTTCACTTATATCCTCTCAAATTACGTGTATAATTATACAAACATTTCTCCCACTACAAAAAGACAGGGGAAGGTGATAATTCACAACAGCTCATTCTTGCAGAATTTCCCTTGTTTTGGACAGTCTTTTGCAGAAGAGATTTTCTGCAAGGATGAGCATGGCACATGGCTCTCCAAGCCAGCTGATGCTATCCCACAATGACACCACTGAGCCTTCTGCCTGGGATCCATCAGTTCTTTTAAAGGAGTGTCTTATGACTAGAGATGGTCTCAGGATGTACCATCTTTTTAACAGATGGCATACTGTTGTCTAAAATGAACACACCAATCTCTTCCTCTGTCCCAGCCTTCTTTTCCTTGCTTCCTGTTCATGCACAGAATTAAAGCTGAATGAAGTGCATTTAGCATTGCATCCTGTCTGTGTGGAGAATTCATTCAGAGTTTTCACATGTAAACTGCTCTCTCACAAAAGATGAGCAGAATAGATATCCAAAAATTTTCATGTTTTTTGGGAAAGTAATTTGTAGTGTGAATTTTCATTTGTGGCAGCAATCCTACAATGAAAAGGCATCTTTGGAAATATTTTTGAAAAAGACTGAATGTAAGGATAAGTACCAAGTTTGAATAACTTTGTGCAGAAGCAATTTTTGGAGTTAATACTTGGGAGACCCACAATACACCATTTACAGCTACTGCAGTTGGCTGCATTTTTGCGCTGAAGTCTTAGTAGTGTAAGGCAGCACTGTCATAAAGCAGCTGCAAGTACTCCTCAAAAGCTGCTTATTGATATTTTATATAATGCTGCCAGCTAGTGGCACATCTGGTACTGAGTTTGTGTGTACTGGGAGTGTAGAGAAAGCAGTATTAACTAGAATTTGCTCTACCACTCTTCTTTTGATAGGGTATGGTGATGTGGCCATAGGTAGAAAGATCAAAAAGCAAAAAAACAAGACCACAGAAATGCTCTCTGAGGAGCTTGTTTTAATACAAGGTCCTTAGTAGTATTACTAGAAGAACTAACCAAACAAACAAAGTCATGTTATTTGAAACAAATGATTTTGGTTTCAAATGTTGGAATAGGAATCATGTTTCAGTTTTTACAAAATCTTATCTGTTTAACACAATTATTTCATGATCTAGTAACCTCTAGCAAAACATTATCTTCCTGATGAATACTGAGTATAGTAGCCAAAGCAAATACGCAAAACACTAAAATATTCAACTACTTTCTGATAACTCGGTCCAAATCATTTAAGCAAAGTTTAGTGCCCAGTAAGTTATGACTATGCAGGGTACCCTAAAAGAACGTTAAAGTTTGTAATTACTCAATAGATCCCCTCACAGAACATGACACTGTTGATAGGACTGATAACATGCTCAATACTGGATAGCTCCATTAGTACTAGGTGTTAGAAGATATGATTTTAAAATGTTAAATGTAAAAAAAAAAAAAAAAAAAGATTTTTTTTAGACTATCACATGATAATATAAAATTTGTAAATAACACTATAGCACTTGTTTAAAAAAAACTAGCTTTAGAAATATAAGAATTGTAGTTACTCTTAGGGATAAAAGGAGGCAGGATTATTACTTTCCATTTCCACTGTGGGTTATCACCAAAAGAGACAAGAAATACAAATATATATATAAAGAGCCAATTCAGATGACAGGATGATGGGAGTGTGCACAAATTCAACCAGGTATGATCCAAATAAAGCAGCTCAGTAACTCATGGTTGGGAACTGTACTGTGATGGTATGATACACAGCAGTTCTGGCTCAAACACTGGGCACCTTTACTCCATAAAGGCAGTAGTAAGGAAGTATGATTAGTACACTCCAAGCCATTTTTTGTCAGAATGCTGTCAGAAGATAACTATTTTACAGTTACCCTAATAGAGTGTAATCAAAAGTGCTTAGTAAAATGGGCATAAATCAGTAATATGCACATCAATACAGAGAGTCACAGACATTTAAAAACAGGGAAGCAGTGAATTTGAAAATGACTTTGCAAACACTGCCTACAATAGCACAGCATGAACTCTCAAAGCAATACCAAATCCAAAGGGACAAATATGAATCTTTGTGCATACAGAGAAACAGTAAGGAGAACCACACGTCATATTACTTCTGTGTTAGACTGGTGTAGTGCCTATTAGAGTAGTAAGTCTTGTTCTACTATCTGCAATCAATAAGAAAGTAGCTGAAATACTGGAAAAGGTTAATAGAAAAGCCGACAGCACATCTAACAACAGAAAAGCATATCAAACTTTAGCACAGCAATTTATTTGTGTTAGCAAGGAAATTTGTATAGATTGATCACAATCTAAGTACTTACACAAAGAACAAAGATTAAGAAAGCAAGTTACAGTGTTTAATAAAGTACAAAATCTTGTTCCAGTATGTGGGTGTTAATATTAAAGCACTTTTGACATTAAAAAAATAGGATCTTCTCTGCTGTTCAAACTAAATACTTGAGTATTTAATGAACATTAATAGTATTTTTTTCTTTCCTCTCATTGCCCCCTCCACTGTCAGGTTTGGACTTTTTTCTTATTTTTTCCCCTTATTGAGTAAAGCTTATGAATAATAAAGTAAATGGTTATAAAAGTCTCTCTAGCTTCCTATTCAGAGAATCTACAACATCAAATCTCTTCAAATGCCTCCTGTAATTTAAGCAAAACATTTTCTTCCAGATCTTAAACGTCTTATATTTAAATATTTTCATTATCTGCCTCATGATGGTTACACCTATACCTGACGTCAGTCATAATTATAAATGTGAATTTTCTTTCTCAGCCCTATTCATTTGGGATATTAGTATATTACTTAGACAAAATGTTCATTCCAAAACCAGACAAAAACATCCCTGTTTGGCAACAGTGAAAGAATACACCCAAAGACATTTTGTGGCAGAACCATGCAACTACCTCCAATGTTGAGAGCTGAATGGAAGCTAGCAAATTTTAAAAGGAAAGCACATGGTTTATGATTATTTTTTTCCTTTGGAAGACAAAAGTTTCTTCAGCAAATTGACCTTTTTGCTAATGAAAAGCCCGTGTTTATTGAAACAGCTTTGGAATACAAAGACTGGAGTTTTGAGATGAAATACTCATATTTCTGGACAGTTTTTATCTTATACCTTTGACAGGGATGAAGAAATATCTACACTTTTCTTGAATATTTGGCAACCTTAGAGACATGCCCCATGCTCCCCCCACCCCCCACCCCCGGTTTAATCTGCAAGCTTGCTTCTGAAAACAACCAACCCTTCCTGAGAAATAAGGCAGAAATTATCAAATAAAAATTCAATGTATATCTGTAAATGTAAATTATATCTACATTAATTATATGTAATTACTCACTACTTAAAAATACTTAATTATTTTAGCTTGGCTTCTTTCTTGTGATCTACCATAATTTTATAATTAAAGTCCATTAACAGCATAGAACATTTTAATAGATATACTGAAGCAGAGCCATACCGGATCAGACATTGAAGGTCCACTTAAGGCTCATCTTGTCTAAGATTAATGTGGTCAGTAGCTGATGCTTAGAAAAGAGTGCAAGATCAGGACAAACATCATTCTACTGCCCCATTAATTCTCCTCCTGTCCAGCACTTCCTGAACCATAACTGATGCCTTTACACTCAATAGCCACAGGGAATTTTTCTTCTACAATTTTTCTCCTCTGCTTTTAGAACCCATGTGATATACTAGGAGCCAAAACATTCTGTGGGGAGGAATTTCACAACTTGATTAGGTGCTTTCTTTTGGTTTTCCCTGGCTTAAGTCTGCCCTCTGTAAGCCGGAAGTATCATTATATGTTTCCCATGTTCTCACACTGTTCCTCAGATATCCGCTGCTGGCCATTGGCAAGACAAATCAACGGGCTAAACTAATTTTTTGTCCAACCCGGTTCAGTTGCTCTGATGTTCCCACTGCAGTCACAGAACCAAAACCAGCCTGCACTGGAAAGATGGAAGAGTGTATGCACACAAACAACTGTGCTATATAAAACAATGCAAAGTGCTTTGCTAGGTAGATGTGTATATCTGGTCACAGTAAGAGTGTTTCTCAGGTAAATGAAATGGTTGCTGATGGCTCATACAATAATAATTTATATTGGTACAGTTAGGCTTCTGTCAACATAGTACTGTATTTAAATAAACAATGACTTACAGACATTCCCTGTGTTGTCAAAGCTTGTAAGAACATCTTTAACATTTAAGAGTCCATCGTGAAATCTAGAAAAAAACACAAACAGTGACTTACTGATATAAGCAATCAAAAAAAAAAAAAAGAAAAAGTCTTCCCTCTTCAGAAAAGAGGTCCACTGCATGTGTCCATTTCTCACAAACCCCTTTCACAGACAACAAACAGGTACTGTTGCAGCCACTGAGGGCACAACAGGGAGACAATCAGTAGCCTTCAAAGTTCCACCACTATAATTCATTAACTAAGAATATGTTTCTCCAAAACTAATATTTTCTTTATCAAAAGTAAAATATTTCCAAACAGCATCAGGTTTGACACAGTTGTGGAAACCACATATAGGAAAGGAAGAATTTTGGTAAAGAGATTTTTTTGAAGAGGAAAAACAAAAGGATATTTTTGAACAGCAGCAGTACACACATTCCTATTTTCTCCCAGAAAAGTCAAGAACATTTCATTTAATTATGTGAACAATAAAACCAGTTAATGTGTTCAGTGAATTGCATTCTCTTCGGTTTTATATTTGTATAATTAAAGTAAAATATTCAAAACTGAGAAAATTAAATTATCATACTATTATAAAATCATATTGTTATGATTTTCACATATCACCTTCAAAATTTAGAACACAATGAGAAAATCACTCACAATTTGCAGAAGAAAAGTGCATTAAAGTTGAACAAATGTTTGCTTATGAATCATGTAAATGCTATAGACATGCTAGCTGGACTCACACAAACAAAAACAAAACAAAAAAAAAGAAGAAAGTAAAACTATTTTTCTTTTTTAACTATTTCAAACCAATTTAGGGCCAAAACAAGCAAATAAAAATCATGAAGTCTTACACTTAACAACAGTTAGATCACACAATTGTTTCACAAATGCACTTAAATTTCTAAAAGTAATTCAGCAAGGCAGTAAAAAACAAAAATGCAGTCTTTTAATAAGATTTCAAATATAGCTTCCAGGGCCATTTGGGATCATACCAATTTTCAACAATTTAAGAGTGAAGAAATCCAGCACCTCTAACATTTTCAAATTTAATGCTCATTCTCTAAGCTTTTCATTCCTGAATATTATTGTAAGAACGGGGGATAAAAATCTAACTTTTTATTAATATGAAACTGTATATTGCAAAAAGACATTTCTAACATGTTAAATGACAAATTATGAGAAGTACAAAACAGCAACTTGGCTAGTTCTTAAAAAATAAAAATAAAAATGAAGAAAAACAATGAAGCCAACAGAAACTGAAATGAGGTCATAAACACGGGCAAGAAAATTTATGAAAGATATTACAAGCAACATTCACCTGTAGATCAGAGCTTTTCTCCCAGCTACCTAAAACCAAGCCAAAAATACATTCCTAAGCTGTACTAGAGAGTGGAAGTCTACAGGAATTTTCATGGCTCATCTGAACAAAGAATTCACTTTTTCCTTCTTTTATTTGTCTTTGGCAAGTTTGTTTTCAATCAGATTAGCCTACTGATGCAACAGAGTTAATCCAAGGGAAGTGACAGGAGAGTGAACAGGATCAGTAGTCCTGCTAACTGCAGAGCTGCCCTTTGAACTGTCCCCTGCTGGCTCTTCAGCATCCTACTAACTCCATAACCACGCATACTTCTGACAAAGTCAGGGTCTCTCAGACAGCTGTGAATGTCTTCTCCCTAAATGAATGTAAGATTGGGGGGAAAAGAAAAAGATCCAGGGAAAGCAAAAGAAATATATTAATCTTTGTTGACATGTAGATTAGTCCTGTAACAATAAACTGATTTTTTTTTTTGCCTATATAGTTCATATATTAAAGAGATATCAAAAAGTCTACGAGTTAAGCAAATAGAGGCAAGGAAGAACAACTTTTGGTAAACTCGACTTTCATTAAAGAGCTTCCTCTGATTATAAAGCATTCTTTCCATGATTAAAAATCAATACACACACAAATTTCAAACATATTCCAACATTTATTATTCAGTGGCCAAAAGCTTGTGGCATCCAAGCACAGACATAATACACCCTAATATTTGCTGTCTTGGCCAGTGGAAGCATTTCGCACAGGCCACCTGCAATATTCAAAGTCTCTTCCTCTCCTTCTCTGTCTTGGCAGCCTCTTTCTTGCTTTCACAGAAACAGTTCATGGCAAGCACATACGTGAGTCATAATTTAATGATGAGACGGATCCAGCATTGCTCTGAGGGACTTCCTTCTCCTCAGTCCCACTCCACACTCATCCTAAAAGCAGTCAGGGTTTAACACCTGCTTCCTTAAGTCTGATCAGCTTATGAAACCTTCACTGAACAAAAGCAGGGAGCAAGCTCAAACATCTAGGATGAGAGGAGTAGCCGTTATCTCAGCAGTCACTTCTCATTTACTCCAAAAATCACACCTCAGGCAGGTCTTACACGTATTGCCATTATGGACTACTGTAAGACTTCTCCAGGTTAGTAACAATGAACCTTCCCAACTCTTTTCCATCACAAATGGGACTTGCAGCCTAAAAAGTACATGCATCTGTAAACATGGGTAATCTCTAACTCCAAGTTCTGCCATAAATATCACACCACTCGGTCCCATTCCTAAAAAACAGTTTCTAGCTTGGGATCCACTGCTCTGCATATACCACCCCAGCAGTTCCATAGCTGCTGCTGCTTCGCTGCCTCATCCCATCAGCTGCTCCTCCATTACCTAGCCCAGAAAAATTGTGATCTAATACATATCACGTCTCATTTCTATGAATGCCTGTCATAATCACAGCTTTCAACAGTACGTCTTACAAGCTGTGCATGAAGCATTTGTAAATGTCATGTGCACCAAATTATGAAAGTCAAGAAGAGGAATCACAAGAGTTTGTGGTTAAATCCCAGCCCCAAAACTCCCATAAGTTTCCACAGTTATCCAAAAATACAGAACATTAGTATTGAGCACTTTGGAATGTGTTATGAGCATTGTACAGTTCAAGCAGAAAAGTTCAAAGCTATGGTTGCTGAGATCAACAAAGCTTTTTGTACTTCAGACAAGCATAGGTAAGCATCATGGACAAAGAATTTCAGCTCAGTGTGGTTAATCTGATCTACAGTGTTCTTATGATAAGTCTGCAAAAGTTTCTGTGGTGGAGGCAATAAGTCACAGAAGACAAACCAAAGGATGATGAACTAATTTAACTCATGTTTCTCCTGATATGAAGTAAAGCAAAATTCCTTACTTTGGACTATGAACAAAGTTAAGTCACAGAGAGAGGGGGGAAGAAATATCTTTAAAATATGTTAACGTTTCTTCCTCTCCAGTTCAGGAAACACAAGTGGCAGACTTTTACGTATAGGTGTAGGCAGTAGAATGAAGACAATCAATTCTTCAATAGCTCCCTATTAAGGTATGCTTTCCATCTAATCGTTATGAAACAAAACTGGTTTTTTTTCTTCCTTTATATTATTCTTCAACAGAATGAGGAAAAATAATACAAAACTTAAACAAAATTACAAACACTAAGTAGACCCCATATAATACCTGGGGAGGGGGAAAGCAATACACCACCATCTATTATTAACCTGGATACAAAGTAAACTACAATAATTGTGGAAAATGAAAGACAGGATAAGGATAAAATAGTTACTGCTAAGGGTACTTTACAAAAAAGGTTGCATGGTCACACCATCAATTGTCACTGCAGTCCAGTTAAGAGACTCAGAACTATAGATAACAAAATTTGTATAATTCGCTGCCTTTTCTGTGCCGGAGTATAGAAAAACAAGACAAACTCCTTTTTTGCTCCAGTTCAAGATCTCAGTTTAATATGGTAAGAATAATCAAAACAACAGCTTCTTTATCTACAAATTCTTTTTAAAAATACACAAGTATTAGGCAGTATGATGGAACAGTCTTAACTCAATCAGGGATAGAAGTACATTGCAAATCAATTTCTCTCTTTCCTCAATTTCTTCCTGCTGCAACCAAGCATTTATGCTGCTAAATGCATACACTGTCTCTTAGCATGAAATAAATGGAACAAGCAATTTTATCATATCTTCACAAACTGTCCTGAAGGGGTAGGCAACATTCCTTGAAATCTGTTTCCCTTCACTTTCTGTTTATCCCTAAAAAAAACTATCCATTAAAACTTCAAAATGTTTGTAGCAGAAATATCCTACAGGAATATCCAATGGAATTCAATCCTAAACCATCTTCTAACATATCACTTGCCACAGACAAATAACATGCTTCTCATTACTAAACCAAAGGTCTAGAATAATCTAATAATTTCTTTCTTTTTTTATCATATTCAGAATAAAGGCATGACATCTTGCAAAGAACGCTTTACACTCTTTACAAAGATTTAAACCTTCCTGTAAGCCACTGGCATTGTTCTTTTCAGTTCTGCATTTTAGTAGTTGAAACACCGAATTACTGATCAATGGAAAATATTTTACCACAAAAAAAAATTATTTTTTCTCTGATTGCTTAAAATAAGCCTACAATTTTAAAGTAAATCCATACCCTGAAATAGAAAATTTAAAAATATATTTACTGCTCATTTTTTAAACTCTAATAAAAGAACAATTTTCTTGTCTAAAAGACAGACAGCATCGCCACAGTTAGACACTACATCTTTATGATCTGTAATCATTTCATTGCTAAAACTATTTGTACAAAATTTAAATTTAGAAGCACATTCATGACTAAGAATAGAAGGGTTTATATATGCAAGGTTAAATAAACAAAACACTTTAAAATAACTCTAATTACTATATATCTTCCTATCACCAAGAAAACAACTATTTAGTACATGCATAGTTTTTGAACAGCAAAAGTGAAATACTCCCAAAGTTAAGAAGAACTTAAAACTTTGTTTCTCTTCCAGCTTCGTTTTTGAATAAAAACATATTTCTCATAAAGAAAAGATCCAGAATAGCAGATAATATCTGTGATGAAAGATAACTTTTTCCACCTCACGCTTGCAACAAACATCTCTCAAAATGGCGTTTTTATTTTTCATCCTCAGCCTACATTACCTTGGTTATCCCAATCTGAATGTGAAAACTGCAGCAAGATTCCAGCTTGGACTGAAGATGAGTAAATTCTCCATGTTAGACTGCCATAAGCATTCAGCCTGATGCCCAGTCTGACTTCCTATCAGTTAAGGGATTTATTTCTTAACTAACATTAATTGCAAACACCAGGCAATGCCATGTATGTAGCCACCCAACTCATATAATCAAGACATGGATGTAACATGTAAGAGTATCAAATACATTAGCAATCCAAATAAGACTGATCAAATGGTACTCTGAATTACAGTACAAGTTATTTCATTTTGACGCTACTTTTCACTATTAACAAGAACACTCAACAGATGCTGTTTTTCACAATGCAAAACTACTTTGAAGCACCTCAGTACTGAGAGCACCCTGTACAAACCGTAAGGGAACACCTTCCACCAGGTACTGTGAATCAACATTTCATTAAGCACACTAGAGACTGCTGTTTAAATAGATGGGTTATGTGGGTGGATTTTTAAAATGACTCAACAATGTTGTCACCTTAAGGATCTAGTCAAAATCTAGTCAATCACGTAAACCCAGCTTAATTTTTTTAAGGAAAATTTGCCTTATATCGGGTGCTTCTGGCTTCCTGCTTTGGAAGACTTCTTACAAAAATGATTCTAAAATGAACTAGTGACAGAAAAGCACGGTATAAGACAAAGGTGAATCCAATCTGAATTGGGATAGAAAAATATCATCTCATTAAAACAAGCTGTTCTGAGAAATTCAGAAAGTCACGCACATGACTTGTAGCTCCAATTGAAGCCTAACAAACTGATCCCAAAGTCCCTCTAGAACAGTAATTCCAGCTAGGTCATAGCATATCTGAATACACAATTTGATCAGTTTTGATAGCCCTTGAACTGATACAGCTTGACCTTCAGACTTTTTGCCAAAAGCCACTACCAACCTTATGAACTTTCTGAAGTATTTAGTCTTGTCAAGATATTAGTTGACAACCCTTTTAACATCCAACATATGCAATAGGCTTTCCCAATAAGATGTTAATGCATGAGGAAAACATATGTAGATGAAAATTCAAAAGCACTTTTGTCAAGATCTTAGAGGGGTCATAGCAACATTTTTTTCCTGACAAAAAGATGTATGAAAAGGTTCTCCTACTCAAGCACCCTGTTCTGGATTTACCTGACTGATGTTCTTGTTATCATTAATTATATGTTAATAAAACATTCTTGTATCTTCTTGAAATTATTTCTATTAATGAAAATTGTAATTAATATTTTGCCAATAGGAGGAGAAAAAATGAATGAAAAACTGTCAGACATGCAGAGGATCCTTAGGTTTCCAAGATAAATTTAGTTCTCAAAAATCCAAGAATGCTGACTCCAACATTTATCTTCTAAACACACCAGTTACTGCAAGAACTGTTAATCTGCTATGTATGTTGAACTGTTTTATTTACCTTCTTAAATTACATGCTTTTGCAAAAGCATTGAAGAAACTTTATTTGATACAGACTAATGGTAAACTGGATTTTGTTGCAGCTATTTATGCTTTAGCAAAATACACAGCGAACATTTCTTTCTATCTTCACCACCCTTCAATATTTTGAAATAGTAAGTATATACTATCCATTATCACTGGTTCAATATATAGAGAAAACATTTTAATACACAAGTGTAAGAGTACATAATTTCTGAACAGTATTCCTAAACGATCTCTATGATTACCATTTTTAGAGACTGAGCATCCTCTAGAAATGAATAAAATATAAGTAAAAAATAAAAATGTGGGTCTCCAACAGGAAACAATTTTCCTATTACCCTCAGTATACAGTTTTTAAAACCAAATGTGACCTTGCTCCAGCACAGAAACTGTGCATTCCTATTGGCAAAGATCAGACGAATATAAAAAGTAAAAAGAAAATCTCTGTACTTAGTAATACAGTGTACATTGATCACCAATAATAAAGCCATATATAAACAAACATGCTTGCTTGCAAGCTGTGTCCTATCATCAGTGAAGGTACTCTTAGTCAAAATAAAATAAAATAAAATAATAAAAAAATAATAGAAAGACGACATGGGAAGTAATGGAAACAGAATTGCACAGATACCACATATGACAGCAAGATCAGCCTTACATTCTCTCCACTTTTGTAGTGCCAGCACAGCAGAACCTTAGTTTGCCTCCTATCTTAAAATTCCTGTAAACAATAAATCAAGAAATGACACTGAATGTTGCACATCATGGCAGTGAACTACGGAGACTGAATGAAGAAGTTAAAGACCACAGCCTAAAGGACTGCAGACTTGCTCAGCCTAAATTCTACCGAACATTTCCTACTACCAGCGTGCCTCTAAAGACCTAAAACCAGGGAACACAGAGACTGCACAAAGAGGTTAGGTAGACTGTGAGCGTCTGGCTGAATCCATAGCATTACCCACCAGTTCACTGCAAAAGTCCATATGCAGAAGACCATACCTACTTCTCTTACAACTAGGCAATACTTTCAAACGGAAAGGTTTTCTTTTGAAGACTTTTCGCATCATTAAGTGTAAGCATGGAAAAATGGAATATTAAATCTTTGTAAAGCTTTAAACAATTTCAGATGTGACTTTACTCCCAGCTGCAAATTTAAGACAACCTGCATGCAGACTTGTTTTTTGTGCCTGTTTTTTGTTTATAAACTTGCAAAAGTGTCAGAGTTAATGGCGGTCACTTGTTTGTGTCAAATCTTAGTTTCTAAGATTGATTTTAATTTAAAGGTTCCAATTAAATTAAATTTTCCATGAGTCAGGCTCTCCGGAATATCCTTTACTGTGCACAGAATGCAAAATCCTACACAGTCAGCAGGGCTAATCAGAAGCTGCAGACGAAGTATCGATTCAGGGATGCTTAAGCTACTGTTGAGGCAAAAACAAGTTATAGATATGTACAAAACTGAACACAGAAAAGGAGACAAAAGCAAAAGAGAAGGAAAACATAATAATGAATGGACAGCTATAAAATCCTAAGGCTACTGAGAACTCACATTTCCTTCAGTTTTTTTTTGTTGTTGTTCTGTGTTTTTTTTAATACAAACCTCTTCGTTTTTCTATCTGCTCTGACATAAAACATATTTTTTCATTACATATAAACACTTTCTTTAGAAAGAGGAATTCTTATATTCTCTTGTTTTACCAATTGGCTTCCAAATTATCGCTGAGTTTTACCAAAACTAGATCGCTACCAAAAATCTTTCAGAACTTCACGAATAACATCATGTCACTAGACTTTTTAAATTAAAATTGCAGCTTAATTTGTTCATTTTTTATCTCCTATCTGTATTTATCTGTATCAAACAAATGTCAAAACAGAAAGCTATTGGAAATATTAAATATGTGCCCGTATCTGCATTCTGTTATAGCTATAATCACCAGAATCAAGCTCTGGCAATTCAGTGACATTTACTGGGAAAAAAAGCAAACAAACAACAACAACAAACAGGCAACCTGCTTATTGCAACAAACAACTGAAAATAACATCTAACAGTTTATTTGTAAACTATGCTCTAGTTATATAAAACCCTGGAAAAATGACAAATGAGTTTTATATTCAAGTCCTGTATATGATCTTAAGAAGTACTTAAAACTTAAATGATGGTTACCTTAAGGACACGCTATACTCAGGATAAAAGATGCTTTTATATTGAACCCAGGTCCCAGTTTCCTCTTCAGTATTCTGGTCGTCTACTGAAAAGAGATTGAAAGATGCGAACCTTCTCACAGACACTTGTTGGAGATGCACATCTTTCAAGTGCTTTTTCTTCAGAACCTTTGAAATGAAGAACAAATTAAACATTAAGAACAAAACTTTCAAGTAAAGAACAAACACAGGTTTATTTAACTGAACAGGCAAGTCTGGCATCAACCATAATAGCCACGCTGTTAGCTAATAGCTATGAGTAACTTGTCCAAGTATGTCAAGCCTGAGAAAAATAACAGTGCTATTCATGATAGGGGTCAAGAGAATGGTCTATGAATGTATTATGTCTCAAGAACTGTAAAGCAAATGTACTGTGTTCACAAATAAACAAAGTTGTTTTTTTAACTCCCACTCCAGCAAACCCATGCCAGAATTGGAAAGGCACACTGAGCCCTCTCCTATCCTCACATCATCACCACAATGAAACTATAACAGACTGAGCTGTGCTCTCACTGAGGCAATTTCTGTGCCCCTCACCTCTGTCTCTGCAGATCAAAAAAAAAAAAAAAAAAAAAAGCAACAACATCTTCCACAAAATTTAAATGACAGCCTCAAAACACGATCCTCAGGTGCCCTAGTGCTGCTTTTGCCAGGTAAACTACTTCCTAGCTTAGAAGCCTGCTGCCGCACACTTCCAGAATTGCTGACACACTTGCCAGAGTTGAGCAGCTTGCTGCCTGCCGCAGGTTCTGGACTTTCAGACGCCACAACTGCACGTTTGTTCCCTTACCAGAGCCCTGTAAGGGTACTGATAACTTAACCAACCTTTGTACAAGCCCTGTACACATTGACAGCACGAAGTTCAGCACTAAGATACCAAAGAACTCAAGGCAGCAGCAAAGAGAGAATGTGGCCATTTATATCTTTTGCAAGAGCTAAATGATTGAAACACTTGCTCAAAAAAGTGACGATGTGGGCTGGTGTCCCACACATCCTGCTGCGCTCACCCTTGTCTTCCAGGAGCGAGGTAACAGCTCCTCCGTACAGGAAACCCCTGCACCCAGCCTGTTCAGGCTGTGCCACTGCACAGAAGACAACTAGACTTTTTTGTGCCACAGAAAAAGGCTAATTCTTTCGGTTGGTGATGTGGAAGGAGAAGAGAGATGTCCTGGGTGCAAGTTCTTCCTCCTAGCATTGGACAAAGTGCATAAACAATTGCCACTGTGTTTGTAAAATCAAGGTGCAGAAGCAGTGGACAATGATGAAGAATGGAGCAGAAAAAAAAATCATCACTAGAGATGGGGAGAGCTACATGGGACAGCTCTATTAAATAGGAACATGCCACACTTTACAGGTTTTAGCCAACGAGAGCTAAACCTGAGGTCAAAGAAGTAGCTCTCCAGATTTATGAATCTTGAAGTGGAAGCTTTGCATACTGAATGCCTACAAGAAAATAACAGGTCAGTGATTTTCTTTTTTTGCTGCGCCCAACCTTTGTCAACCGTGCTTTAACTGGAAAGGCACTCATATCCAACAGCCTTACAATTTGGTGCCATGACCTATTATTTTGCAGAATACTTGGAAGTTCTACATATGGGAGCAGAACAATTGTATTTGCTATGCTGTTAGTTTCTAATGGTAGGTCTGATGCACCCGGCTTATTGCTTTGGGATCTATTTTCATCAGCAGGTCCCAGCATATGAAAGGCACAGGCATTTTTATCAAAATATTAAAAATGACTGTGTGCTGTCCACACTATTTCTTCTACTTGTATAGCACATGGGAAAAATATGCACACGAAGAAAATCACGAAGACATCAAAACAGGTGAACCAAATTAAAAGACTACCAGAATTAAGGCCTTCATGTAATAGCGGCATGCCCAGAAACAAAACAGACCACCCTGACAACTAAAGAAAACCACCAAGACCTAATTTTTAGAAGAGAATGCTGTTTTGGGGCTTTCTTAAAGAAGAGACAAGTCATTACGAACATGCAAAAAAATCTGGCAGTGACAACATTTTTCTGTTTTCTTTTTTGTTGTTGTTGTTCTGCAGAGGTATCTTCAAGCCACTCTGTAAAATGCGTTCTCTGGGATTAGAGAAAATCTCATGAGCTTTCGAGTCCTCAAAAGAACATGTTTCTCTCAGCCTCAAATTAAAATTAAGTGGTCCAAGGTTTGAAAATTATAACAGGAGGTCAAATCTTTCAAAAACCTAAATATAACTGAGAAAACAGAGCACAAAGGAAGAATGTGTTGCATTATTTATATGTAACTCTGCATTTTTACATTAGGATCAAAGTATTTTTTTTTAGCTCCTAAAAGCATCACAATTTTGTTACAAGCTACAAAGACAGGCTGCTGCTACAGCATAATCCACTAACAACAGCAACAAGAAAAAAAGGTGGCAAACCTAGCTAATGTTAGAACAATATTTTGAAAAGGGTGAAAGATAGTCCTCTCTAATTTCATGATGCCCTTCCAGTGAACTGGAATCTCTCCAATTTCCTGCACGCTGCCACTCTAAATAAATCTCTCCCAGGGACCTATCACACCAGCACCTGATACCAAAGCAAGGTAAAGGCTTCTCAGCAGAACAGACACATCTCTAGGTTTTTGTGATGGCAAAGTAGAACTATGGTAGGGAAGGCATTGCCAGACACCACTGTTCTTTGGCTGGGACCTGTGACCTCTTCATCCCCTCCCTCATTAACTTTGAGCTGAGTTTCTCCACATATTTGTTTCCTAAAATTTCAGGAGCCTTGTTTCCCTTTCTTTGGTATCTTCTATCCTTATAGAGAGGCTCTGCCCTCTGCACAAGATCTTTACAGGTGTATGCAAGTGTTGAACTTGTACACGGGTCATACATACAGAAATTAATTACATAAATAAGAAAATTTTACTTTCTGTAATGAAAGATGCTCACCTATGAATTACGTTCCCTAAAAACAAGGACAACAAACCAAATAGTGCAAGCTCACTTCTACCCTGTGTTTTTCCCTCTCCCAAATTTGCACATTTTTCCCTCTCTAACATCATCTAGCAATAGGGAATTTTAAGGCAAGCAAGGATTGTTCTCTATTTACCAGAAAAATTGCAGCAAACCAGGATTAGAGGACCACATATACACAGCTTGAAAAATAAAAAAATACAAAACATGGCCATCCATTCTTCCTACTTAATTAGAAAACAAATGACATGCACAAAAATATGCAAAGGATGCCATCCAGAAGCTTAACAGCTTGTAATTAACCAAAACAATCTGAGACCCAAAGCTCAGTAGTATTCTACTACTGTAACTGCCAAGTCATTTCGCCTATCTGCCAACTTTTTACCTGTAGTAGAATGAAGCCAGAAACACAGTCAACTCTTAGTTAAATACAGGTGTTGTTTTTTTTTTCCAGGTTACAGATTAAGCTCTCTTGCAAATCTTCAAACTAAAGCATGGATTGACTCAAGCTTAGGCACTGCAAGCTTCAGACTCGAATGGAATCAAACCCAATAACCCTCCAGGGTTGCTCAAGCAGCCCACTGCTGCCTGTTGTGCTGTATGAGCTGATGGCCCACTGCATGGTTCAATGGGCATGCTGTACTTCCAAAAGAAAAACAAAAAGCAACAGCTAACTGGTAACAAGATCCTCCAACACCTTTGGGCTCCCTAAATTCATGAGATACTGGAGAAAACAACGGAGTTGGCTGGACACAGAGACAGGGGTTGTGACCAAAGGTGAACCCAAACACTAGAGCTCAAGAGATCCAGCATGAATCCAGGATATAAAACTGGAACAAAACAGAACAGTGAAACAGCCGTATATGTAAAGGCAGAACAGTATTATTTCATTCAGTCCTGAGCAGCAGTTATTAGTCATTATCTCGGGGAATATGGAAAGTACATTTTTGAAATTCCAAACATAAATGAGACAATGATATGAGTAGAAAAGAACTATTTTGGTAGGATATTCCTAGAATTTCTGTAAGTGATCACCATTCAAATGCTTCTAAAAGAATTAAAAAAAAAAAAAGACTAAAAAAAGACTGCTCAGCTGGAACTCCCACCCTCACCCAAGAATACTAGAGGTTTTCTAGTATTGGTTGTTGAGAATATTTCCAAATAGATGTTGGTAAACTAGTAAATGCATCACTGACTCTCAGACATAAAGCTCCTCTAAAGAGGCATTTCCATTTAAAGCTTCAATTATATTTAACATGTATAAATAGGGCATGAAAAAAAACGCCCTTCATTCTTCATTAAAACACAAGACATTAGAAAAAAAAAAAAAAAGCTAAACTGTACCAAACTGTACCACTTCAGAAAGTTGCTAGACTATCATAGATCTCAATTACACTGCCCCTGGTAATTAACCACAATATTTAGATCATATTTAGGACATCCTATAAAGGCTAAAGATAATTGATCTGTTTTAAAAATAAAAAATAAAAACACAAGCAATCAGCTGAAATTCACTGTATTTCTTGTACCTCCTCGCGTATGGCCTAGCAGCACTAAAAGCCAAATTCAATTACAGCTGGTGTGGTATAAACTCCACTGAGCTCTATGGCACTGACTGGACCAGGGTGTTTTCCATATGCCATAAAGTTTCAATGTAATTAGCTACAGTGTAAGCTGTATCTATACCATCCCTAAATATTATCGTTAGGATTGTGCACTGTTTGGTTCTATAAGTAGTTTGTTTACCAAACCGTTTAATTTAACTGCAAACAATTTACAAACTCAAGACTAACAAAAACATGGAAGAAGATCAGGAGCGCAGGCACCATTCACAGAGACAGGAGTGTAAGAGAAGAAAAATTGTTTCTCAAGTCCAGTGCAGCCCAAAAAAGGCCACTATCCTCACTTCAGCTAATATTTTTCAATTTTGGAAACTAAAGTGCATTAGCAGGTGAGCAAGGTTCCTACGAGAAGAAAGGAGGGCTGTGAGAAGAAGAGCAAGAGGAAAGTAACGGGCAAGATAAATACTTTAAATTTGGAGATTTCAGGGAAGTTTTCACTAAACTTTCTATAGGAAGCAAGCGTATGTCTAGGGAGCAACTTAGCACATGCCTATTTCTCCAAATTCCCTGCTAAAGACTACAGACTTATTAATGCTATCAATTGCATAGACTGGCAGAGTTCAAACGCAGCCTTAGAGACTTTATTCCAGTCATTTATAATGCAGACCACACGTGTACCTTACCTCAGCATTCTGTTTAACTAAAAATATCTTCCTTGATTCTGACAAGTGAAGTTTAAAAATATTGCTAAACTTCAAACTCAGTATATATAAAACATTTTATTGATTAAAAAAAAAAAAGCAGGTAATTATGCAAACCCCTAGTTCCTTACGCTAGCTTCATAGGATACCTGATTAAAGGGCTTTTTTCTTAATTAAATCAGCGAGCACACACTCAAGCATCCTTACCATAGCAAATCAATTTGCGTACCCACTGAATGAAAGCAAATTCAACATATAAACACACCACAGAACTGATTTCAAGTAAGGTGTTATTATAAGCGGTATGAAAAGCATTTTTAAAAGCTCCGTAAGAAACATGTTGACAGTGCTCCTTTAAAGATGGATATAAAGGCAGGTTGATACCTCCTTCCAGTCCACATATAGACCTAAACATCACTATAGTAAAGAGCACAAAACTGATTTTTACTTTGGATGTACCAGTAAGATTAAATTGATCCTTGCTCATTGTACCATATAAAAATCAACAGAAAAGCTAAAGAACATTAAAAAAAAAAAAGTCTGCAGAGGAAAAGGTCACAGATGCATGTAGTTGACGCAGAAACAGAAACCTTCTCCCCAAACACCTACATACACCTCCACATACCCATCCTATTGTTATGAAAAGTTCCTTATGATTTTAAGGGACAGGGATATGCCAAAGGTGATAGACTGAAAACAAACAAAAGCGTATTGCTTTAGCACATCACAAAGGAGAAGTTTGTCCAGATGAACAGGAATTTACAATCCCAAACAACAGGCCAAGAACCTGCTGCTACTGCGCCTTCACAGGGAGAGCTCACCATGGGCTCCATTTGCATGAGGCCAAGTGTTTAATTTAGGGACATAAATGTCACATCCAGTAGCAACAAACAAACAGATTGAGATCTTTAAGTTTTCATGCATATGCTTATCTATAGAGGAATCATTTTCAACGTACAGCCTCGCCCTTCTCTTAAAGGGTTCAAGAAAGCACTGAAGGCTGTGGCTGACAGGCTGCTCTTCACCAAGAGCACTGAGGTGACCACTTGCTGCTCCGTTCTCCCCAGCATCTTCCACCCATCGCCCCTTCCAGGCAGGACTGCACTGCTGGGCAGGCCAGCATCAGGTAAAACACAATTTTCAGCGTATCCAGCTGGATCGCTCCCCACTTCCTCGTGCTGCTGCGTGACAGTCAGAGGGCAGGGTGTCAGCGGGCAGGAATTCACTAAGAACTGTGACAACCGAGTCCAGCAGCACCGGCAAGTGTCAAACCACAACCTAAAAATCCCAAACTACCCCACTCCAAAATCCCCAAATCCTAACCAGTACCCTCAGCGTGCCGCCCCTCTCCCCGGGCAGGGCGGGGACCGGTTTCCTCAAAGCCCCGCCGCCATCCCGGCGGCACGGCTCCCCTCCGCCCGCGGGCTCCCCCTACCTGTCCGAGCAGCCGCCAGCGGGCTCTCGCCGCTCCCTCACCGGTCACTTCTCGCCTGCCCGCGGCGGGGCGGCACGGGGAGCCGGCGGGCTCGGCCATGCAGCGCCAGGGAGCGGCCGGGGCCGGGAGGGCGACAGAGAGGCGGTGGGGATCTGCCGCCGAGCTTCCAGCGGGTGCTAGGACCGGCCGGGCTCCGGGGAGAAGACGCGGGGGGCCATCTTTGTTTAGGGCAGCAGCGTGTGCCCGGTGCCTGTGTCTCCCTAGGGCAGCGCTGCGGCGTCGCGAGCGGCGTGGCGCTTCTGCTGCGCTACGCCCAGCTCCTCAGGCGCGCTGCGGGGGCGAGGACACACCTCAGCACGGCTCTCCCGCAGCCTCAGCGCCCTGAGGGTAAAACCCTGAGTGAAACGCGAGCGATACGAGCGCTCCCAGGCTGCCATCAACGGCTGGCTGAAGCGCGCCCGGCCGCCATCTTGACTCCGGGCAGTGCCGTGAGGGAGCCGGAGCCATCTTAGCCCGGGGCAGCCCGGCTGCGGCGGAGCGGGTCTGGCCCCGCCGGGACAGGGAACTCTGCGGGGTGCCACGGCCCGGCCGCCGCCGTCGTGAGGGGCTGAAGGGGTCGGGGCCCGGCTGGGGGGGTAAAGGGGCCGCGGGATGTGAAATAGGTGGGGTATTTCTCCTGTTCTGGCGAGTGGGTTGACTTTTGTAAGGTGCCCGCCTGAGATAAAGTGATTCTGCTGTTACGTGATGCTTCTAAAGTAGAAAAGAGACAACTTCCCGAAAACTTGTTCATTTCTTCTTCCTCAGCATTTAAGCAGCTGCGCAGTTACGTCTTCCTTTCCCTAGTACAGCTAAACTTCCAGCTGCCTGGACCCACGCTTTGGAGCAGCGTGGCAGGTGAATGTGCAAGCTGAGCTGGGTGTATCAGCTGTTAAGAAACAGCTTCGCTTTTACTCTTCCAGTCTGATTTGCCTCATGAATTGGTCTTTGAAAGATGAAGTTTTACCTTCAGTTTATGTCATGTATGTTTCACATAGTGCAAGTGATCAGGAGTTTGGGATTTTCGTAAATTTCAGGGTGACTGCCAAGAAAAAGATTTGGACATCATGTGTTGGACCGCAAAATCTTTTATCCGAGGGCTGAGCTTCAGTGTCAAATACTGCTCTAAGGACAACCATCTTCAAACAATATGTCTCTATAGTAAATTAAAACCAAAAAAATGCCACATCCTGGACTGGTCAGGAAGCACACGCAACAGCACTGTGCCACCTGGAAGCATCCTGCCATGGAGATTCTTTTCCTGCAAGGTATGAAGTTTACGTACAACCTTAATGTCAACAACCATCTTGATGCATCTGTTAAGGAAGCCAGCCACAGTTTTCAAAACTCAAGGAAATATGTTCTTCCTAAAGGGTTTGAAGCAGAAGAATAAATACTAGGATTTCACTTATGTTGAAAGGCACATGCTTCTGCTCAACTTCCTGTACTGTTTTGATGTCAAGTTACATTTGGGTTGATTTTCCTGCTGTAGCAATTTGTAAAATAATAAAGAAAGGATCTTCGAGAAAGATTCAGTTAAAGTGTCAGGAGGGAGAGATCAGTTAGTATAGAGACAGTGTCCAAACTGGTGACACTAGGCCTAACCATGAGCTGGCTCAGAAAAACATGGTCTTTTGTATGCTGATCAGTAAATCACAGTTTATACCATATTATAATATTAAAATATAATAATGACTTCTCACAATCATGTTCACAGTTGAAAAACTGTACTTTTAAAAGCACTTGGTTTTATTTCTCTAAATAAATATTGTATAAATCAGTGGTAATGTATCACACAGAGTCATAAAATGGGCTGAAATAATTTCAGATCTTCTGCTCCTGTGTTTCTAATGAAGAATTTTCTAACAGTATTAGAAAAATAAGTTTACTGCAGTATGCCCACCAGTAAACTGATTTACACGCGTAGCACATAAATGCCATTTTAAAAGACTGTTGCATTGGTTTATCTTAGACATACTTTCAGATGGAAGTGTAGTTTTTCTAAAATTGTTTCTAGTTAACAATGTTTCTTCAAAGTTGACCCAAAGATCATGTTTGAAGTATTTGTTGTAACCCTTTTATTTTTAACCATAATGTAACATGTTGCTATGTCTGTGTCATCAGTATATACTAATGTTTCAAGGAACGTCCTAGAAGTCTTGATGGATGAGAAGCTGTGGTTTTGTTTATTCATTGGCAGTTTCAAATGCTGGTCTGCAACACTTTCCAGGAGACAAACAGGTGGCCTTCACACGAAGGCCTGTTTTGCCTGTTTTTTGAAAAGCCTGTTTGCTGTGGAGCAAATGCTTGCAAACAATTTGTCACTGAGATCCCCTGCTAACCTCAGAAATCTCCCTAGATGCTCCTCTAGATGTTACCCAGGTGTACTGTAATTCCTCTGATATATACCTATACTGTTGCCACTAGCTCTATATAATATTTCCAAATAAATATAACAGGAACTGTTCAAAACAAAGGGAGAGGGAATCATCGCAAGATTCATAAAAGACACGCGTGGAACTTGCCAAAAGGAGTTGTGGAGGCTAAAATTTTACATATGTCCAAGGGGACATTAAATACGTACTTGAAAGAGACTGTTAAAAATATTTTTAAATATCTAGAAACCACATTCAGCTCAGGAGATTCCTGAGCTAACATAGTTGAAGGCTGAAGGAATACCTGTTGGGAAATACCATCTGTGATGATATTTGTGATGTGACCCATCCTTACTCTTCCCTAAGTTAGTGTTTGTGCCCACTATGGGAGTTTGTTTGCATCTGTTTTGGGAGATGGGGTTTCTTTCAGGGATTGCCTTTCTCAAAATATTTTTTTTTTAACTTACAGGGAGAGGGTGGTACAACTAACACATCCTGATATTTCTTTACCTTAACTAATTACAGAGTTCCGCTAGAGCTTTTTTAAGATCTTTTGTGGTTTGTTTGACCTGTGCTTCTGATTTGATATGCTAGGCCAGGGGAACTGGTGGTCTGAACCGGTAGTGAACACTCATGCTCTCATGAATGATGCAGTTTATGTCCATAGGCAGTTTAGTAATTGAAGTAGACATATAGCCTTTGAAAGGAGAAGGAGCTGCTGCTGATGTTCACATTTCAGATCTCAACCATTTGTGAGGACAAACCAGAAAAAAGCCAACAGTTCTTGCTGCAAAATAAGGATGGGTTATAAGTGTATACAGCTTTATAAGTTTAGAAACATATTACATAGAAAGCTATAAAATGCTACTTTGTGTGATCTATGCAGTGTTGCATACTGTAATACATATTAAGCATAGTTTGATCAAATGACATTTTACAGTAAGCAAAAAGAATTAGCATTGTTCTAGCAATTTTAACACAATTTTTATGTTTTTACAGAAGACAACTTTGTTGGCAATGAAGTAGCAGAATATAGCAGCTCATGGATTGTGCAAAACCAGATCCATGAGCTTATTCCTGATAAAAATTGTTGCAGAACCCTTATCAGTTCACTGCTTCACTTTACTCTGCTCCTTAAGAACATTTAGACTGCCCCTTTAGAGGAGGTGAAGAAAGAACCTGAACGAGCTGCTAGGACTCCTGGCTACAGGGATAGGCAGCGTGGGGGCATTGTTATGTAGAAAAGGAAATAAGAAATAATACATTAAGAAAGGAAAAAGATGGAAAAAAAAACACTTCTGAAGAAGAAAAAAATGATAGAATTCAGTAAAGATAACTAAAAACTAGTTTTAGAACAAAACCAAACATACTTACATAAAATCAGTTAAGAATATACATTAAAGTACCCTAAATTTGAAAAGGAAACCTCAGTAAATGTGTTAAGTAGAGTACATTTAGAACGCCTCCCTAAAAGATCCGGAAGAATTGAAAGAATCCTTCGAACTATGGTTGTTCTTTTTATTTTTAATGGTTTGTACTATTGTAATAATGCAAAGTTGGTTTGTGGGTCTGTAGCTCAGGAAAGATCATTATTGCCTCAGTGTATTCATATTGGAGTACAGATTGCTGGCTTATAGCCATTGTTTTCTTTCCTTATTTAGCAGGAAGGGACAGAAATCCCTTGCAAAATAAAAAAAATAGCATCTATAACAACACCAGAGCTTTTGTACAAGGATCTTCTGAAGTCAGAGCAGAAAAACTGGAATGAAATTTCAGGAAGATACAAAGCTATGGCAGAAAGAATTAAGAAAAAAATAGAAGAATTTCACAACGAGTATACACTCAGTTCGGGAAGCCCACGGGTAAGTGGCAAAAAATACAAACATTTTCCATCGTTGAGTACAAATAGCAGTGAAGCCATTCATGTTATAAAATGCTATTTCACTGGTTATGGTGGTAATTTCAACTATTGAATAGTTGTGGATAGTAACAGCATGTGTTTAGAACAGCTTGTCATGTTATGATAATGTATTTGACCTTAATTTCACCATAGTCAAAGACAAATAAAGGTTCAACAATGATCTGATATTTGATAAAGAATATAAGACATTGTAAGTTAGAAGAGCAGGTACAGGTCATCGTAGCCGTTGATTAAATTTAGAGCACATTTAGGTAGCTTAAGTACACTAACTTTGAAAGAACCTTTCTGATGCATGTAATTCCTTCTTTCCCCTCTTTCATGTTCTGTGCTGTGTTCTTTTATTTACATACAATTGTGCTGTACAGAACACTTAATATAGGTTTTCTAAGGAGATAATCTGGCTGTTGGACTTGAAACAAGTTTGTTTTGCATTGAACAGATTAAGGTTGGAGAGAGTGTGTACTTTGAGGAGAATGGATGCATATTTCTTTCAAAAGCAGATGCTGGTAAGGAATTTCTCTTCCTAGCATGGTACAACTGTTAAAATAATGGTGCATGTATCATCAGTGTACTTTTCTTATATTAAGGCTTAATTGCTCTTTAAAAAAAATCTAAACGTATTTTATAACATTCTTTAACAATTGATCAATAATTCTAAAATCCTGATTCTGAAAAGGTGAGAATATAGCAAAAAGAGCAGAACAGAATGTATGCAATGGTGAGATTCCAGAATGTATGCAAAAGGTGAGATGCAAAGAGTAAGGAAATAACAATAAACTGAAACTGAGGCAAGTTTCTAGAAAGGAAAGAGAAAAACCACTTCTTCTCGGAGTCCTAATTTAAATTTTTAAAAAAGGCCTATTTTATTTCAGAGAGGATGAAAAAAAAAATTACTGATTATATTTAATAAAACCACCTGTACTATCGGTATCTGAACTTTAAAATTTAATATGTTTGCCAGATGCCAGTATCTATACTTTTCAAATATTTGTAATACCAACAACACTTTAGGGAAGGGGAGGAGGGCAGTACTTATTTTGTTTATTTTTACAAACTGCATTTGCAGGTGTCTCACAAAAGAGATACTTGGTTCCAGTAGTATGCTTGTGAATACTGTAAGCAGACTTATTAAACATAGGTATCAACAAATACTGTTCATTTTAACATGCCTTAATTAAAGGATTTTTTTATTTTTATTTTTTAATGTAGTAGATGAAGGAAAAGTTCACATTTTATTCAGTGTTGAAGATCTTGGCTTTTATGATGCCTTTATTCAACGGATCAGAATTTCGCCAGACCAGAGATACATGGCTACCAGCTTAAAAAGTGAAAATTCTGAAGAGGCAACCTGTGTTGTTATGAAACTTGGTGATTTCCCTGTCGTGGAAAAAGTCATTCCAAATGTATTTAGTTTTGGTAAGCTGTATTTATAAATATCCTGTAGATCACACCAACTTTCTAAGCATTTTTCTTAGTCTACATATAATAGGAGTAGTGCTTTAAAAAAGTAAGGAAGTAACATTTTTAGATTTAATCCTTACAGCTGTTGAACTATTTCTTATTTGAGAGATGTGTTCCTCCACACTGCAAAATTACAAGTTATTCGATATGAGTGACTCCTTTCATGACACAAGTTTTCCTTCTTTATAGAAGCAAGCATTTATACATGTTTGAACACTCATGCACGTCATTCTTTTTATTGAATTCAGTATGCTTCTTTAAAAATTTACTGACATAACTGCAATATAAGGATCTTTTTGGGAAATGTAGGTATTGAACTGAAATAACTGATAGCTGTAAGCACTTAGCTTAAAAGTACGCAAATGCTAAGTACTACTAAGTGTTGGCTGGAATTTCAGGCAGACTCTAGGATGCGGGTCACCATTCAGAGCCCAATGAATTCAGTTAGGGCTTCGGTCAACTCTTTCAGCATAGGTGAGGGAGTTTTACGTTGCTCTTAAACACATGCAGAGGTAAACCTAAGTGAAAGAGAAATCTTTCCTCTTTTTTTTTTTTAATAGCATATTGAAGAATATAGCAAAAAGAGCACAACAGAATGTATGCAATGTTCTACAGCTTGTATTTTGGAGTTTGGTAGATGTCATCAAGGATATGTAGTGCAGTAAGCAGTTTGCCTGGCCAGGGCAAGAATTTACCGCTCTAGGTAATTACCACGTATGCAAGCACAGAAAACTAGAGCATTTTTTATCTCAGGAGTATCCATGAGACATACACATCTTCTCTTTTCTCTAAATGCTTTCCCTACGGTCATATGCAGCGGTGCAGAGCTCATATCCTCTATTGTCTTGCTGACTACATAAATTTGTGCTTCCCTGTGCAGCTTTAAACAGCCACATATCTCCTATTTTCCTGTTATCTCCAGGACCCTGACAGCATCAAGAGCTTCCTCTTCCTGGGCCCTGTTTCTTGCCCCCCCCAGATGTTATGAGATATGTGGCATTCAAAGAAAACATGGAAAAATCTTTTTGTGGCATACCCCAGCCTCTGGAATGCAGAAGTGTTGTCCTCAGTTCCACGTCAGCTGCAACCCACCTTTTTCAGAATGTTCATGGAGCTCTATTTTCTCTCAGTAATAGTATATACTGTTCCCAATTTGATATGCATTTGTCTTTTTTCCAGAATGGGTTACAAATGATGTTTTGTATTACACAAGTCAGAAGAACCTTAAATGCCAGAATGTGTTTATGACCACTTTCACTAAGCAGAAACATACTGAGCTGGTTTATACAGAACAAGATGCAAGGTAATACCCATCTAAAATAAAATAAGTCCTCTGCATATTCTAGAGTATTTAATAAGTAAAATACAACTGGTTTGGAGCTGTTTTTTTGCTTCTATACCATGCTTCAAATGGCAGAAGGCATTTTTAAGTTCTGTTCTGCTATGCCATGTAAGTTCTGTTCAGTAGTGCCATATACAGTCTGAGAATGTACTTTCGTCTCCTCTTGATATGTGATCAGCAGCGATTTAACTTTTCTCTGTTACCTCACGAGTTCAGCTAAGATTATAAATGTCAAGGTCAGTCTCGGGTCAGGGTGTCCTTTAATGAATGTGTGACAGTTTCATACAGGATAAATCAGACTGGGGGGTTCATTTTGTTTTCTCTGCTACTGATGTCTGATACATCTTTTAAAAAACATAGAAGTTCAGGCTAATCCTTGCTCTGGGTAATGGATGAGCAAAATCATTACAGCGTGCCCAGAGAGAGAACTATTGTTGACTGAATACCCTCTCAATAACCTTTCTTTAAGCAGTGGCTTAGGAAGACAAGAGGGCTCTTGCTGAATTGAGTGCAGAACTAGTTTTTCAGCCATGTAGCATTAAAATGACAGATTCGTACAGCATACTATAAATGTTTGTAAGTATTCTTAATTCAAGTAACATATTCAGTAAAGAAATTTCAACTATACATTCATCTGGAAATAAAAATCTGCAATTGAGATAGAGTAAATCAAATCTTTTTATTCCAGCTGTAGTTGTTGCATATTATTTTAAAATCAAGTTGCACTGACTTGACATGTCCCCACAGGGAAACTGCTGGCATAATTTTGAAGGTCGTAGTCATTACAGTAAATCTACTGGAAACTTACTCTAAAGGTTCGTGTGCTAGTGCAGCTCATGACTGCATGTCCACTTGTTTGTGGAGGAGGGCAAGATGGTCTTTTGCACTGCTGCTGAGCAGTTCTGTTCTACGTATCACCAACTCTCTTACTTGCAATCAGATATTTTTTGTAGAAGGTGATGTTAGCTTGACTTCCTTAAAAAAAAAAAAAAGGCTAGATAGGTGCTTTATATGTGATGTGAAGGCCAGAGACCTTGGGGAGAACTGTAACCTGCATTTCAGCTTGACTTTCTTAGAGGTAAGGTCAGCAGAGCCAGACTGTTGGAATTTCTACTGAATGCAGTGCCACACCTGCCAAATTTGTGTGGATTAGAGAGCCAGGAGGCTGATTCCTTGCAGACTTAAGAATCCCTGCTGTCTCTGTCCTCCTAAAAACATCAAGAGCGTGCAATTAGACAAAACAATTGTACCAAAAAAAAAAAAAGGAATTTCTCCACCTGCAAATAATTAAAGGCACTGAAAATGCTATCCAAAGCTTCCTTTCTTTCACCATTCAAATATTTTTAAGTCTCGAAGGATCATTATCGCAGTCTTGCATCTGATTTGTATAATGCAGATTACAGTCTTCAACCATGCAGTTTCTTCATGAAATCTTCTGGAGCTGTGTGTTGGAGGTACTTTGTGTAGAGACATCCCGTCTTAAAGATTCAAAATGACAATGAAACTCTCAGGTCCCAAGCTGTGACATTTCAATTAATTTGTATGATGTATTTAGAAATTTGAATCTGACCTGCAGCCTGAACTTGTTCAATATCCAACCACTGGTTACCATTATTTCCTGTTTCTACATTTTAGAAGCATTTAAAACCAGTAGGGAGTTGCTAAACGGTTCCTATTTTCCAGCTTTATCACTTCAACACTGTCCGTCTTGTCTTATACAGGCCTCTGTGCTTTTTTTTTTTTTCAAGTTGTCTTCTTGTCTTACTTCGGGGAAAGTTAAATCAGTAACAGCCTTTTTATCAATTTATCTTTATAAAAGCTCTTACTTCGCTGTTCCCACATGATGTCCTTTATTAAAATTAATTTAAATTATTCTTTAGAACTTTCTTTTCTGAAATAAGGTCACTAGCTCAATAGAAATTTCTAGGTTCTGCGTGAACTTTAAAGCATATACATCTGTGACCTTCCAATCCATCTGACTGATGCAAAAACGTGGATTAATTTGGGGAATAACTGAACTACTTCCCCTGCAGACTTCAGGTTCCACACACAAAGTTGTTGGGTTTTGAATGCTGAAATAAATGCAGCAGAAGTGGGTTTGGGACCAAGTAGTCTGGAATTTCTCTGGCCTACTTATAGGCATGCCCTTTCTTACCTTGTAGCGGGAAGCGCATGACTCTGGATTAACTGATAAGGTTTTTGATTATTAATCAGGCTTAAGCTTTTTTTTATTATTATTATTGCTTATAGATTTTTTGTGGACATATACTGCACAAAAGATAGACGTTTTCTCACTATCAACAGCAACAGCAAGACAACCTCAGAAGTTTGGCTGGTTGACTGTAGACATCCTTTTAAGTTACCTGTTCTCGTACAAGCACGAACAAAAGGTGTCATTTACCACATTGAGCACAGAAACGATGAGTTGTATATTCTCACTACATATGGAGAACCTGCAGAATATAAGGTAATCTTAATGGATAGTAAGAGTCATAAGATTACGTCAGATGCCTGTTGCAGATCATAGAAATAGTAAGGCTTCATTTTAACTCTGTGCTTCACAGTTTACTGAAATAATTCAAGAGAATTACAAAGATCGCTGCATGGATTCAAAAACTACAGTACTGTCTGAGTCTTGCCTGTAGCATGCTGATTTCACTCTTAACTTCTTTGGAAATGTCAAGAAATGAGCATTCTTTACCAGATATTTGCCCTTTATTAAAATTTATCTCAATAACCAAATGATTTGCAGTGCTACTGGACACACTGAAAGCCCTTACAAGATTTGAACTTCCTTTTGCAAATGTATTTAGATACAAATTGTTCCATAAATTTCCTTCAATCCATAGCAGTTTTCCTAGTCACATTAAAATGTTTCAAGTGGCGACTTTTCCTTGATAGCTAAGACTATGCCACTTACTGAGAGGAAATGCCTTGCTACTCAGGTGGCAGCATCTTGTCCTCCTGTATGTAGTGCACTGCTGGGAAGTGCTGACTACCAGACAGGGAACAGTGACCTTCCATCAGCACCATCCAACTTGCCCATTTTTGTGTACCAAATCAAGTATATACATTGTAGTATATAAAAATATATAAAGTATATACATATACTTTTTTTTTTTTAAATTTCCCTTTGAACCAAAACCCTTTACTAAAGAAAACAGCTTGCTATGATCCTGTCTTCCCTCCAAAATTTTTAACACCCATGTGACTGGAGGCTGAGCCAGTTCTGTTTATTGTTTGTTTTTTTTTTTTTTTTTCCTTGTTTAATAAGGTTGGTTTATGCTGGATCAGCTAGTTGAACAAGTTCACCACTTGGGTTTAATAAGTAGTAGTTGTGCCGGTACAAAGCAAGCAGTGGAAACTCATAAGAAGGAGTGGAAAAGGCAGTATTACAGCAGACTGGATTTAGCTTTGTCACCTCCATAGTATAAACCTATTGCTTTGTGAAAGAAAGGTGGACTGGAGCTTTCAGGTGACCTCCCCAAGGACAATTAAAAGGCATTTTAAACTTGAAAGGGGTAGGTTTCAGTAGGCATAACTAAGAATAATTAACTGCAGTTATTTTGATTTTTTTCCCTGTATTTAAAGATCAGACTGAACAGAAGCAAAAAAACAACTTCTGCCCTGCCTGCTGTGTCTGTGCAGAGCCACTCCTTGTTCCCAAGCTCACTTTCAGCAAACTTTGGAAGGGGAGGCTGGAGAGACATCAGGTATGATAAGCAGAGGAAGTGAGAGAACCACGGCAGAAGGAGCTGAAAAACTGAGATTTAAACAGAGAGACTGCCTGCTTAGATGAAAAGGCAGCAGAAGCAACCTTCATGGAAAACCCCTACCCTGCCCTCTCCCTTCCAGCATACTCAAAGTGTCTTAAAGCAACATTGTTCAATTGCAAATAGAGTTGTAAAAAATAATTGTCATCTGTCACACAGATCTCTCTTGCTATCGATATGTATGCAGTTACTGAATAGTTTTTCCATTCTGCCCAGGTAAAACAAATTTTAAACCCTCCAGTTTCAGTCAGGAAGAAAAAAAAACACAATCTTTTGTAATTAAAATGTTGCACAAGATCAGCTGTATGTCTGTACGTCTCATAACTCTTACTATATCTTAGTAATGTGAGGTTGTATTTTGTGTTTACAGTTGATGAAGGCACCAGTAGGTTCCAGTGGCATGGAGAACTGGCAGCTAGTTTATGCACTGGAAGAGAAAAGCAAGCTAATAGACTTGGAGATGTTCAGTGATCACTGTATTTTGTTCCTGCAGAATGCTGGTCATCTCTACTTAAATGTGATTTCTTTTGTTTCACATTCAGTTCACTCAATACAGGTAAGTTTTAGCTTCCTCAGGCAACTTGGTCTTTTTCCAGCAGTACTTGATCACAGAATGGTTGAGGTTGGAAGGGACGTCTGCAGATCATCTAGTCCAACCACTAGATCATCTAGTCCAGGGCCACCCGGAGCACATTGCACAGGATCAATTTAATTCTTTTAAATATAAGATCATAAAGCAAAAAAAATCATGTAAGATTATAAAGCAAAAGATAACTTTTACTGGGCCTGTTTGTGGTTACAGTCATCAGCCCATGCAAGGAAGTAAGCCTGGCCCTCCCTGGGAAGAAAGATCAGAACATTCAGAAGACAAATCTGGTTGGTGGAATAATAAATGGGAAACCTTGGTATTGCAGTACAATTTACGGGGAATATTTCTTCCTTTTTCTAGTTGTTGCTAAATACTTGCGGAATACAAATATGGTGACTTAATTAAAAAACATGTTTTTTGGAGACTGCTTAGATGAAATAATTAATTGATTTGTTTGCCTGAAAAATACTGTCTAAAGAACTTGCAAGTTTATTGCAACAAGCTACCAGTACTGGGTTCTATAAAACTGCTACAGATAAAAGGTTTTCAACAAAGTGTACTTTATGGTCTCTGAAACCTTTCATTTTTGAAAATGGTCTTAGTTAATTTATTTATTCAGAGAGGGTCTGCAGTTACTCTGGAGAACTTTGGTAAGCAGTGGCCTGGCAGAGGGTTTGACTATGTCCCCGCTGCTCTCAAAGAATGAATCTTGATTTCTTTTATTCTTAGCGGAGTTAAAAATCTTAAATACAATAGCAGTAAGTGTCTGAGGGTAAATGTGCCAGGAAAAGGTTTTGTTCTTCACAATGGCTGGCACTAAGAACAAAGTTAAGAGGCAGGGGTTTTCAGTGGCTTAGCATTACTGAGCTAACTCACAGCAAAAGCCTAACAACTGACATGGACTTGGCTGTGTAACATGGTGAAGTACGACTGGAAATCAGAGGGGAAAGAGGATCTAAAAATTAAAAACAATGCAGAACCGTTTCAAAGCATGTTTTAATTTTAAAAAATCTGCACTAATGCTCATTTCAAACTGGATTTTAATTTGGATTTATTTTTCTATTTCATTAACAAACTTCATCCAATGGCCTTAGGTGAAAAGTTTACCGAAGTCTCTCATTTTATGACTATTACTGAATTTAAAAGAAATAAAGATTGTGCTATGTAAAAACTGAAGATAATTAGCTTGCTATTCAAAATTTTTTCCTCCAAAGGACACGCTAAGCAGAATTTATAGAAGAAGCGTAAGGGTCTCACTTGAAATGCTGTGTTTTCTCAGCTGCCTGCGTGGGCCTGTGCATTTGAATTGGAATCCCATCCTGAACATACCACCAGCACTTGCTATTTTCAGCTCACCTCCCCAGTACACCCCCCTAAGCGTTTTGCATATTCATTTAAAGAAAATAATCTCATTGAACAAGCTGTGCAAGAGGTACCAATTATTACCAACTGTCACACTATACGTTTACTAGCTAAAAGCAAGGTAAGATTTTCCAGTCCTTTTCCCATTCCCTTTATTCTTCCCTTCCTCCCCACCCTTTTATAGAAAATGCATTTGGCAGGGAATAGAGATTAAAAATGTAAAAGAGCATTTGGTGCTATACTTACTTACCAGTGGGTGTTTTCTTCAGTACTGTAGAGAAGAACAAGAAAGAGTCGTGATAAGATTTTTTCATTGATCTAGGTATGCTAGAGGAGATAACAGTACACGATGAGTCAAGAATCTTAGTACAGTGTAACTTAGACTCCCTAGTTGATGTATGGAATCACGTTCTCTATGATAAATTAGAAAAATATGCCAGCAGTTGAAAAGGACACCCCACAACCATCCACACAGTATAGATCGAGAGAGTTTTAACAGCCTGCGTTTAAAAAATTGGTGATGTTAATAAAGAGTTTGTGCTGCAGTAAGTGGTAAACTATTTAGTTAATCATAGATATTCTTGGTGTTAAAGACGGAAGGAAGACTTGGGTGCTTTGGTAGTTTAAAAACTCCTCAGGTGTTGCACTTAAATGAATTTTATATTCTACGTCCGTAAGCCTACACAGCAGAGGTTCAGTCTCTTGCTTTATTTTTCAAGAGTGCTTTGTACAATTTAAGTGAAAAAAATTACTGTAATCAAAAAAACACATTTTAAAATAAATAATTGAAGTTTTCATTGCCATGTGTCATTGAGATTTCTGAAATGTCCTTTATTGTAAAATACTCCTTCATTTCCAGGATGAAACTTTGGTGCCAATTACAGTTTTTCATAATATGAATTCTAAAGAGCTACACAGGAAACCACTTCTAGTTCATGTATACGGAGCTTATGGCATAGATTTGAACATGAGCTTTAAAGAAGAGAAGCTGTTGTTAATTGAAGAGGGTTGGATATTAGCATATTGCCATGTTAGGTAAGTCAAATATAACATGAAAATAAGATTTTCGTTTGTGGGAAATACAGATATTTCTTGATGTGCAACTGAAGAGGTAGAGAAGTTTTTTCTCTGCTTAGCTTTATGTAAGTCTTTATGCTTTTCACCTCCATCTCTTCATAATTTTTAAAAGCCCTTTTTAAAAAAAAATTGCTCTGGGAAGAAAATATACTTTTACGACAACATACTGTATTCAGGTTACTTAAATCAACAGTATGATTGTGTATAAGTTCTAATCTTTTTGAAATTTCATTACTTTTTATCTCATCTTCACTCAAAAATATTTGATAACACGTTCAAATTGCAGTGATATGTTACTGCCTTCTTTTTCTGTGGGCACTGTGTACTAATATTGTGTGTGCCTTCTGAAAACCATTTGCCTTTCTACAGCAACAACTAAACATTTAAGTTGCCTCTGTTTTACTGTTGACTAAATCTTCTGTCTTCAGTTTAACTACAAACAAATTAGTTTTATAAAAGCACTATATACAACAGACTTCACATTTTCATTGAGATAATTCAGTAGGTAAAGAAAGGTAATAAAAATAGCACTTTAAGGAGGGGAAGAAAGGGGGAGAATGAACACATGTTGGAAATAAGAGTTCCAAAACAAATTCAGCAAATAAATATATTCAGCATTGTGCAGTTCTTCCTCCGTGTAAGTATCCCTGTATCTTACAGTGCAAGTCAATCCCAGAGAGTACCAAAGATGAAGAATTTTGTCAGACTAATCAGTTGATTGATTTTAAACTTGAAACCTGAATAAGGAAATTTTAGGTAGCTTAGAACTAAATTTGTGGTTGTATGTAAAGGAATACAAGTTAATTTAGTTTAAAAAAATCTGTGAGTATTAAAAAAAAAAAAAACACCAGTTCCTGTAGTATTTGAAATTCACAGAAAGAAAAACTTACTGACAGTCTCAAATTTTAAGCTGCACAAAAGAAATCCTGAGCATCTTGGCACGGAGCTAGGAAATAATATTCTTTCACTCTTGTTAATAAATTTAGTGATAGCGATATAAGAAAGGAAAATGTTTTAGTTATTTTAATAATTTCCTGTATAAAAAGATAATATCAGTATTTGATTTTGTACTGGCTACTTTGACAATGACATTTCCTAAAATGCTTTTTCTGCAAGTTCTAGGACACAAGAGCACAAGGACATAGAACACCCTTATGCTGTTACATTTTCACGAATCATGCAAGGATTTTTTTTGTTTGCATGTTGTATATTCTAGCCATAAGGGAGGGTAAAGACAGGAACACAGAAAAGTTAATTGGAAAGGCAAACTATGTTTTTGCGATTCTGTGGCTGCTGCTGTCCTTTATTATATGAAGTTTTGCTCTGTAGTCTTTTGCAAAGAAACTCCAATTTGAATTATTTTAAATTTCAGGGGTGGAGGAGAGCTAGGCCATAGCTGGCACAAAGATGGATGTCAGCATAACAAACTCAAAGGTCTCCATGACCTTAAAGCTTGCATCATGCTGCTGCACGAACTAGGATTTTCTCAGCCAAAATACACAGCACTAGCAGCTGCCAGTGCTGGAGGAGTTCTTGCAGGAGCCCTGTGCAACAGCGATCCAGAACTTATCAGAGCCATGGTTTTACAGGTAAGGTACTGTACTGCAGACATCTTACTCGTTATGATGTTAAACAAAAATACCAAACAAAAAAACAGCTTGTTTTAAGAAAACTCTTTCAGAATTTGAAACATTCCAAATCACATTCCTCATTTGAAAAAGCCTTGACTTTTGAGCATTTGAGGTCCTGTGTCCTGTTTGCCAACTTTTTTTTTTTTTTTTTTTTTTTAATATTTTTAAGGCTCCTTTCGTAGATGTTCTAAATACAATGATGAAAACTCATCTCCCACTGACAATTGAAGAACAAGAAGAATGGGGAAATCCATTAGTAGATGAAAAATGTATGAAGTATATCAAAAGCTACTGTCCTTACCACAATATTAAGCCACAGGTAAAGCTGCCCTTTCTGTGTGGAATACTACAGGAATAAACATGTAGCACTTGATAGGAAAATAATAGAGAACAGATAACTGGAATTAAAAAAAAAATGTTTTACCCTTTCAAAGCTTTCTATTCCAGCATTTTAAAACTTAGCTGCTTCTTTGTGTTAAAATGAACCATTAATATAAATATAAGCTATTTCAGTAATAATCTTAGCAATATTTGAGTCAGAGAGACTATGGCATTAACCAAATGCATTCCACTAAATAACAAATTTCAAAAGCTGTTTTTGTTATAGGACTGCCACATACTCTATCGCCTAACAAACCTCAACATGTAAAACATGTTCTTCCTTTCTGGGGGGTTTCTGCTGTTTTACTGCATTTTCCATACTTTGCTAGAGCAGAAAGGAGGTATTTTCCACTAATTAAATATCTTTCAGAGGCAAACAGTGAAATGGAAAATGAGCTATTGCTTTGACATGGTTATGTCAGAGGAAATCTTTGTTTGAGGAAGTGCTACCTGTGTTACATAGCTTCATAAAAAATCTTGCTAAATAAAAACAACTTAAAGTGTAAAAAGAGTTTGCAAAAGTAAATCTCAACTACTTCTGTTTAAGGTGTACCATTCCATGATTATTTGGGGGGAAGCGGGGAAAGGTTGGGTGGTAATCATCAGCAAGCAGTCCCATGTCAGACCTTTAACAGCATAGAGACAATGTTTTTGATTACCTTTTGCAGGCAGATGATCCCCTAATATTAATTTGTCATTTGTCAGACCAAAATACATTCTCCATTTACTGATAAAAGTAAAATGTTTTTTCAACTACAGGTAATTATGTAATAGATACATTTTAGATGAACCATAACAAGTAGTACAGTAAGATATACGGAGAAAAACCTGCTCACTCGGTTGAATAGAAAATCAATTGTTATGTATCTAACCTTGGTTTTTTTAAACAGTATTATCCTTCAGTTTTTATAACGGCATATGAAAACGATCAGCGAATACCACTAACAGGAGTTCTACGGTATGTTCAGAAACTTCGGAAGGCTGCACTAGATCATGCCGGCAGAACAAAAAAGAAAGGTAAAATATTACAGATACATGGACTTAACTAAAGCGGAGTATTAGCAGTCACGTAATTAAATATTATAGATTGACTCCTCCTTAAATTAATTAATATGTACAATGTATCACCAGTATCCATCTTTGCTCAGAAAGAGAAAGCACATCTTTCCAAAGAGAGACAGAACATACACACTAAATATATAAACATTTTTCAAATACTTAGTTAACATAAATATAGTTCATCCAGCAAGCCCCTAAATGATCCTTTTTTCCCCTTTAAAGAATAACAGAAATAGTTTCAGAACAGAAGGAAGAATGACGTTTTATCCCTAAACAACTCACATCCCCCACTTACCTTTCCTTGTTCATTCAATGTCAAGTGATTGCTGGCTTCATTGTTCCAGGAAATTGGATCCCTAATATCGTCTTAGACATCCAGGCAAATGGCAGTCATTGTGACTCATCTTGGGAGGATTCACTAAATGAGGTATGTTCCCTTTATTGTACGCATCCATTACACAGTGTGGAGATTTTCCTCAATTAATACTTCAGCCTCAGTAGTTCATGCAGTCATTGAATGTATGTTTGAAGTATTAAAAGAAAAAAATGCTGGAATTAAGGCTGCTCTTGAGTATTTACAGAACAGAATCAACAACAGAGCAAAATTATTGAACCTCATTGTGCCTTAAATCTCAAAGTAGTGTTAAAATTCCACTGTAATATGCCAGGAGCTTTGAATGAAAGGTTCTAAGTTGTGCAAAACATTGTTCCAGCATGAGAAGTCTTGCACTCTACAGTATAAAGAGCTTAATTTTGTCATGCTGTTTTTTTTATTTACTTACATATTCCTCATGACTAAAATATATGATGGGTTTGATCTTTACATTTTGGAATGCATGATCTGTACAGTCAAAGGAAGCTACTACAATTAGGTTTCAAGGTTTTGCACTTTCTGCAAGTGTGTATGCTAAAAGCAACAGACTGCCAAGACCTGCTGCATTGTTACTGGTGTCTCAGACTATCACAAATTTTATTGCTGTTAATTTTCACAAATCCTAGCAAGTGTTAGTTATTGTGGCAGTTATTCCCAAAATGAAGTTTTGGAGTAAAAGCCTTATTTTGTTTCAGGGCAAGGTTTTGCTTAGCATCAGTATAGGAAAGGAAGATTTGAATAGCTCTACAACAACCTGAAGCTTTATAGCATGAAGAGTTTTATCATTTTATAATAAAATATTTTCCTTGCTTTAGGTTGCAAGACAGCTTGCTTTTCTGAAAAAAGAACTTGAGGATGTGTGATATGCCTCCAACATTACATCAAGTCCTGCAAATAGCTGATAAGCACATCAACTACCTGAAGAAGTTTGTGTCAGATTTTTATTTATATGAAAATGAACACCTTCTCCAGATGGATACCTGCTCTGTGAGCATAAGCAGACCAGAAATTCAAAGGCAAAGTTGGGCGTGACATTGCTTTATAAACATATAAACTCAGCTAAATTTCTCCAAATGATACAGCAGTGCCTGCTTTCTTGTACCGTTCTGTTCATAAGCAAAGCGTACAGCACTATACAAGTGGAGCAGTAGTGCAAAACAGCTTGTGCTGAAAGCTTAAGGTATGAAGACATCCACTTTTTATGGGCAGCCTTTCCAGTCTAAGACCTCTCTTCCAAGACCAAATTTTACACAAGGCAGTAATTCTCCCACACAGTTGTATTTGATTAAAAAGTCTCAATAAGTTCTTCTAAAACTATAGGTAATGATGATTATTGCCCTTCCCAGCTACACAGCAGCCAGAGAGTGCTGATCATATAGTGGGGTCAAACAGACTACAAAGAAAAAATGGACTCTCAAGAACAGGGATTTAGAAGTAGCAGAACTCTTTCAGCTGAGTAGATCTGAAATTTTGCAATGGCCTTAACTAGCATGGTAAAGGAGGTGCCAAAGTCCTTCCAGAAGACAACACAAATGAACACCCCAGAAGGAGAGGCCAGAGTCTCTCCAGAGGAGAGAACAAAAAGAATGCTCCCATTGGAGCAGCTTGATGCATAGCTTTCATAATTTCTGAGCAAGGCAGTCTTGCACAAGAGTGCTACTCATTGTTTGGTAAGACAGACGCATTGTACATTTTCAGAGCTTTTAAGAGCTGAGAGAAGAGGGGAAGAGGTAAACCATCAGAACATTATATACTACTAATCTATCTTGCTTTTACCTGTTTCAACAAATACAGAGCCATCCCTGTGTAAAGCTCATTCTAAAGCTACAGATGTAAAAATAACTAAATAAAAATGTCAACTGCCACAGGCTCCAGATTCTCAAGAGTACTTCACTACCAGCAACTGTTAAGGGGCAGCACCCAGGAAGCTGTTCCCATTCTTCACACACACTTAAACAGGATAGTCTTTTAGGGCATTTACTTCTCTCCACAGACCCAATGGGGGTGTCTAAATAGCTATCGTTGTTTATACCATACCAGTGTTTCATTACCAATACAGATACAAGACAATTAGGTATTAATTTCATTTTTCAGGCTGTTTATTTTGTACACAAAGCAAGTTTGAAAAGCCAAAAAAAGAGACAGATTTTCTTCCCATTCTTTGAAATCAGCATTTTCTAAACTAACATGAAAACTTGGTTATTGTACTCTTGCACTTAACAGTTCACATAGAGTAAATTAAAGGCACTGGAATAACAAGCTTTTTCTGCCACAAAACAGTTGTCTTGAAAAGCCTCCATAGTATGAACAGGTTTTCCTGTTTTATATTCAAGGACTAGGCCTTCTCCCGCTTCAGTTTTAATTGTGTTGGTATTGACAGCTTTACCAGTATTGCTAAAATTGGTACTTAGTCTTATAGTAGCTACCGAGGGAAGACTAGGAACTATAGCTTTCAGGTCTATTGTCGATTCCTGTCCAAAATTGAGAACCATCATAAAGACTCTATCTAACCCATCCAGTTCCCTCACATAGACGAAAACATTACTGTCATTCCAGATGTAGCACATCCACCCCCGATGAATGGGCAGCTCATTGTTGCGAAGTAACGTTAGCTCTCTGTATAAGCTCAGGGTTGAGTTGGACCAGGTCATCTGTACCTGCAACAAAGTCAGCATTAATGGGGTTGTTTCTTCCCACCGAATGGAGGAGATATTACTTCCTTCACACCTACACAGTCTGCCAAGAACGTGCATATTAAAATTCAGTTTTGACAATTAACTCTTCAAATTTGTCTGCTAATTCCACTGAAAAACTGCTTTTTCTCCTGCACTTTCTTGGGATTCACGCAGTGGCAGAGATGGAGGTTATTTGGCAGGACAGAATTCCCCTGTCAGTGACGCTACTTCTACCTCCCCAGGTGTCCTTTTGAGTATT
Source organism: Cygnus atratus (assembly GCF_013377495.2). NCBI lineage: Eukaryota > Metazoa > Chordata > Aves > Anseriformes > Anatidae > Cygnus > Cygnus atratus. The sequence goes on from NC_066364.1 coordinate 93,438,753, forward strand.
TATTTTTTATTCCGCAGAAAGCCATAGCCATTAAAAGCTTGACAGTGAACTTTTTTCATTGAGTCTGATCTACTGAAATCACAGAATTTATTTCCTATTTTATTTTTTTCCTGTCTTTGAATCATATTTTTGTCTTCAGTTCTGATCAGCACTGTAGATCAGCAAAATCTATTTGATCCACTGCTCAACTCCTTTGAAAAATTTATTTACTTACATTAGAGATGGTCTATATTAAGTTCTTGTTACAAGGATGGTGCTCTATATATTAATATAAACAAAGGCTGGATTTCAGTTTAATGCTAAAATGATTAAAAGGATGTTAAAAGCCACCCGTACATTGTAATTGCAGTTGCTCTGTTTAAATGAATATAGATGAAGTAGACTCCTCGCTGGTGCAAGGATTTCCTTCTCTCATAAAATTAGTTAGGATTCCATACCTTTCTGTTTTCCTCCCTGGAGTTTGTTTTTATTAGCTACGCTGCCAGTTCCCACTAGGAAGTCAGAGCGAAAGAGATGCATTACAATATCTTCAGACCTTTGGTTTGTCACACAAATACCTACTTCAACATTCACACTTTGGTAGTCAGGGTTAACGGGTAACCAGCTACTGGTGCCTTCAGTAAAACCAGCGTTAACTTGGCCATCCCACTGCATGGGGGATTTCTCTGGGAAGGTCACCTGGAAAATAAAGTGGGTTTAGAGCTGTTGCCAGTAAGTTCCTGCTTCGATTAGTCTGTTAAAAAGTTATCCTGTAAATAACATGCTCTCAACATATTCCATACAATCACCATTTCAGTATTGTTTTCTCTAGCTCGTGTTAAGATGCAACACGGAGGATGTAACCCTGCTGCAAATCTAAATAGAAACAGTGAGAAAATATGAATGGAGACAACTGCTGAAATGGAAGAGAACAAAGTCTAATAGATGCGGCATCACTGGGTAAAATTTGGAGTCCCCACATGAGTCTAGTAGCCTTGCCTTGCAACAGAAGGTTGGATAAAAGACAGCTAGAATATTCTGATGGGTAACTAGACACGCCGTTAGTGAACATCAGAGGTAACGAGTGCCAAGAAGAGAGAACAGTAAATAACTAGTAAATGCTCTTCAGTATCTACTTTCTTGTAACCATCACACTTTTCACCATAGATCCCTTCGAGCATGTATTTTCAAGGACTACAATTTGGAGAGGATTTCTTGTATTAGAAATAAATTTTTTCTCAAGTGCAAAAATTGTACTGAATACCAGGTTTTAGCTGATTAAAAAGTGTTGATGTAAAAAGTCTGAAGTTCTCACTTTGAAGGATTCAGAAAAATTCTGAAAAAGCTTCCTCATTGTTACTGAAGAGCTTGCCAAAAGATCTGACACTTAAATTTAATGATATAAGAGGGCATAAAATATTTTGCACATACTTTGGGTGTTTGTTTTCGATGAAAACTGTTTTTCATATAAAGGGCACTTTTCAATACAATCTGTCAGAAAAGCAGCTCAGCAAAAGAAATTGTCACTTTGCTTCGTGACATTATAAATAACGGGTTTCTCCTTTTAGCATGTTCTGAAAAGCAGGAAAAAAGAAACCTAAGTTTTCAACACTGGTAACACTGCCTTTCATCTTTACCTCTTTTAGTTTTTCTCGAAGATTTTCAAATGCTGGGGATAAAAACTATTCCCTTAGCAAATACTCTTCATCTTTCTAAGACATCCATTAATCAGGGATTCTTCCTCTTCCAGATTGAATGAAGCGTGGTTTTGCATTGTTACAAAGCCATGAGCCACAGGGTGGCTACTAAACAAGCATACCCTGGGGAGCCAAGGGCAAGCCACTTTTCTGAAGAGTATCTTTCTGCCTACAGTAATCAACAGCAGTATGAAAATGCAGGAGATGCTTTGACCCGGGCATTTCTCAGGGGAAAGACTTCCTAAGTCAAGGAACCATTACCTCACATCTGAATCAGACAAACCTAGAGACGATCCTGTGCTTCTGTGCAAGTGCTTCCTTCCCTTTGGTACAAAACTTGCCAATACTGTTGATAACATCACCACAAGTGTCTCATTCTGTAATAGAGGATTTCCACAGCAAAAACAGCATCTGCCATAGGAGCATGTTCTTAAGGTGCTCAAATATGGTCGTAAGAGGCAGAGCTGAGCTGTTCCCTTTTGGGCATGACCTTTTCCAGCCATGCCAGTACGTCTCTGACAAAAGATACAACAGCAGTCAGGTGCAATCAGAGAAGAGATGAGAAATTAATATGGGCAGAATATGAAAACTGAAACTCAGGTAGGTCAGCACAGTGTGAAAGGCATGGGCACTTTGGTTTAATGCCATGACCTTGAATAAACGTAATTCTGAACATTTCCATCGCCTAACAAAACAGAAACATCCTGCTGGGTGTTACCTGCAACCACGAACAAATGAGTTAGGGAGCTGGTCCCAGGGCTCAGGTACCTAAATCTTTTATACCTTTGGATCTAAAATACAAATCCAAAGAAATACGTTTGTGGGTAGGAAAAGCCCCTTCCACCAGGAAATGCTAAGCAGTGGCTGATCTGTACGCCCACCCTTTTTAGGGGACGCCCCTTCTGAGCTTGGGCATTTTAGCAAGGGCTGTGCTTTAGGGAGGTGTCTCTTTATAGTGAGAGCAAAGTAGTCTCCAGGAGACTGTGTCTCTAGCTATGCTCCCATGAACTTTGGTTTCCTCTAAGGAGTAGCCAGGAAATAATGGACTTTGACAGAGTGAATCAAGTACTGTGAGAGGAAGGGGATACAGAACTCTGTTCCTCTTGCCTCAGGTGACTGAACACACCTCTCAGAGCCACTAGCCCAGGCCTGGGCACTTGCTGCCTCTTCTGCTGAAGTGAAGCAAAGCAACAAAAACTAATCTGGCAGCAGGCAGGGACCGGGATTATAACCCTGCAGCTCAGCATGCATCAGGGCCTCAGTTCTGGTCTCTGGCCTGGCTGTTTCTGCAGTCTGTACAATGGCTTTGCAATGTGGAACACAGAATACCACCTAAATATTGACAAAGACTGGAGTTGGTCAATTAATCAAGAGTTCTTGTATTTTTGGTAGTTCCATTTCTCAGAACTAAGTAACAGGACCGGAATTTATGTACTCTTCACTTACATTTCCTGAAGCAATGTTCTCCATACCTATTTCTTCACCATAGTAAGTTATAGGAGTACCAGGGAGGGTTAAAAGCAGCATGTTTATAACACTGACATATTTCTTCCCAAAGCGAGATGAAATCCGAGCAGTGTTCGGGCTTCCGACCTGAAGAAAACAACATTCTGTTAAACAGACATTATAAAATTCTATGCATACATGAAACTACTCTAAGGCAAACGATTTCGAGTGAAATTCTATCCACAAAATAAACAGAAAAATGTATTTGAATTGGCCTGTCTTCACGGGGCTGAAAGGAAGGATTCCAGCCTATCTTCTCTTGTAAAGGGACATACACCAAACATCACCACCTAGGTAAGTAGCTAAATGTATTTCATGTGTATTGACCAAATGCTCACTTGACTATTCCAAGTGCATAATTACACTAATGCTACTATCACCCAAAAGAAATAAATGACAAGAGTGGCTTATTTTGAGAAAAGGGCCTTACCACTTAGAAAGACCTGTAGTGTTATTAGCTGATTGAATAATGTAGCAGGTAATTTTTCCCCTTTCACCTCCAGGTCTGCAAGGTGAATCTTGATTTTGACACCAGTACAAATTTCTGCCCAACATATTTTAGAATGTAGGTGGTAGAAGCACAGGGAGATGACAAATCAGCCTGAGACTTCATTAACTCCCCCCAGTAACATTTCCCTCAGATTTCTAACATTCTCTCTGCCATGTGAAGGTGGTGCTTGTTTTGAGAAGATGACTATTTTACTGGGGCTGGGAAAAGCTGGCAGCCCTGAAGGAGAACACCCAAAAGGTAGGCATGCTTGAGCATGGGACTGGAACAAAATATCTGTGTGTAGGAAGGAATGTGGTGAAACACCAGTAGCTGCAACTCCATATGGTCCCTGTATGTTGCCTTTTTCTTTCTGAAAGCCATTACAGCCAAAAGCTGTTTCTAAATACTCCCTTGGGCATTTTGCCCCCTTCCCCAGAGACACAGCCTTGAGGATACAAAACTGCATTCCTGAGAGTCCCATCCGATAGGTAATCAGAGCTGCTCCCACGTTACATTTGTGGAAATCAAAGCCCGTAGTTTCAGTGCATTGCCTGTGGCTCATCTCCTGCACATCCCAACCACCCTTCATAGCAAATACCTGCAAAGTTAATCCCATGGAAATCAATGTGTGGGGGGGGGGAGGGGGGGGGAGGTTTCTATCACCTTAAGAGGAACTGTCACCTACGGTTATCACCTAGGTTGGCCCTTCCAGTAAGGATAAGTCCAGAACTCTTACCGCCCAGTTTGGCCATTTCCCTTTAGGCATGTTTTTCATCCACAAGTTGACGGCTTCAAAAATACTGTTTCCTGATAGATTTTTCATGTTAATTAGGTAGAAATTGAATGGGAAGTCTGCTTCTTGGACAAAAGTTGTTCCATAATACATCATTGTTGCTCCTATGTCTTCCTTTTCATCACCATCAGAACCCATAAATCTACAAAGAAGTATCCAAGTACTTTTTTTGAATCAGTCCTCGTTTGTACAGAGCTGAAGAAAGCTAGGAAGTGTCTGGCATTCTTAGAAAATAATACAGGATTAAGAATTACATCTGCTTCCCTCCTTCCCGTCAAAAACACAGAGAAGCTTAGATTTTGTAAAGTGAGTAATAGGAGATATTACTTGGAAATTTCTGGTGAAAAACCTACAGCAAAAGGCTGTATCTTACTGAGCCTTCTCTTTCCAAAACCACACCCACATAACTACATTTTTAGCAATTTCCATGCTGAAAAGAATCTTTGCAGAAAATGTCCTGGGGGTCCTGGTTGACATGCTGAACATGAGTCAGACACATGCCCTTCCCACAAAGAAGGTGAGAGTTTTGGGTTGCATTGGGAGCAGCACTGCCAGCAGGTCAAGTGAGGTGATCCTTTTCCTCTACTCAGCACTGGTGAGGCCACACCCAGAGTATGGGGTCTTGTACTGGGGAGCCCAGATCTAGAGAGACATGAACTACTGGAGGAAGTCCAGCAAAGGGGCACAAAGATGATGAGCATCTCTCTTGTTCAGCCTGGAGAAGAGGAGGCTCAGGGGCGACCTTATCGCACTCTACAGGTACCTTAAAGGAGGCTGTAGAGAGGTGAGGGTTGGTCTATTCTCCCTGGTGACAGGACGAGGGGGAATGGGCTAAAGTTGCGCCAGGGGAGGTTTAGGTTGGATATCAGGAAGAACTTCTTTACTGAAAGGGTTGTTAGTCATTGGAATGGGCTGCCCAGGGAAGTGGTTTAGTCGCCATCCCTGGAGGTCTTTAAGAGACATTTAGATGTTGAACTTAGTGATACGGTTTAGTGGAGGACTTGTTAGTGTTAGGTCAGAGGTTGGACTCGGTGATCTTGGAGGTCTCTTCCAACCTACACGATTCTGTGAATGGCTGACAGATAGCATTGTTCAGCCTGGAGAAGAGAAGGCTCAGGGGGACCTCAGTGTATCTCAATATCTTAAGGGACAATGTAAAGAAGATGGAGCCAGGCTCTTCAGTGGTGCCCAGTGACAGGACAAGAGGCAATGGGCACCAACTGGAACAGAGGAGGTTCGGCCTGAATGCAAAGAAACACTTTTTTGTTTTTTAGTTTTGCAGGAGGGACTGAGCACTTGCACGGGTTGCACAGAGGGGTTGTAATCTCCACCCTTGGAGATCCTCAAAAGCTACCTGGACATGGTCCTGGGCAACCAGCACCAAGTGGCCCTGCCTGAGCAGGGCAGTAGGACCAGAGCACCTCCACAGGTTCCTTCAAACCTCAACCATTCTGTGATTCTAACACTCTGACTACAGAACCATTATGAACTGTGTTATTAATGCTACAGTGGATCAGCCTCATGGGCTTTAATTACAGTGGTGCCGCAGCCTGTGTGGTCACACACTCTGCCTACTTCTGTATCATCATGCCTGGAGCTACCTGGACCAACTCACTGTACACTTCTGTGCACATCAGGGAAGAGATAGCATAGCCTATGCACTGCCATTTGCATTTGGTAAGAACACATTTTACAGCACATTATGTTATTAAAAAAACATTTTATTGCTAGCAAGAAGGTGACAATCAGGAAAAGAATTCACTACCCCTAATAATGATTACCTGTATCGGCCGGGTTCACTGCTGTATTGATCCATGGTTTGGCGGAAGCTACGGATGATGTCGTGCATGCCAACTTGGGTGGTTGTGTAGTCATGGTAGAGCTCGGAATAGGCTGTGATGCTCTCCTTAAAGGCCAAGGCAATATTCCCCATTAGTTCCCCAGTATTTTTTAGAATTCAGAACTCCCCAAATTCTTCCTGTCCACTCTTGAGACAATCCATCAACACAGGTAAAATTTTAACTGAAATGAGCTTAGCATACCAACGGTAACAGTGCGGATCTGAACTGTGCTCAAGGAACCGTCCCCAGCACTAAGCAGCAGAGCCCACCTGCAGCACTGAGCACAGCGCATGCTCTGGCTACACACTATGTTGTTGTTGTGGTAACTTAAAGCAACAATATTTGCAGAGCTGATGAGTTTTGTGTGATCCCCAGCTCAGCAGGGGAACAGCATCTCACTGCAGGCAACATCTGCTAACATCACTGGGTTCACCACCTCAGCAAAAACAATAGGGCGGGTGCTTCTCAACGCCTCTGGCCACCTCTCACTGTAATGTGCTGCCAATTAGGTGGGTTTTTTGTTGCTGCTTGTTTTACTCCGATTCCTATTAGCACTTTAAAAGAAATATGTGCTAGTGACTGCTATGGGGTCCCAAGTGAGCCAGAGCACTGAGCCTACCTCTTGTAATGAGCTCCCCAAAGACAACTGATAGATCTTTGAAACTCACAACACTGGTCTTTTTAGAATATAATTTGAAAGCCAAGTATTTCAAACAAAATTCAAAGCAACTGTCAGAACAGAAATACGGAGGGCGTATGGACAATTTTCTTAGCACTCCTGCTTGCTTCTTTCTTGTACATACTCGTTCTGCAGGGAACCCAGGAGCCACTTCCCTTCCAAGGAATGACTCCTTATTCCTAAAGCCCTAATTAAGACCCCAAAGAGTAAAAACATACACTTCTCTTGCCCCAGTAGAAAATACAGGAAAAAAAGAAAATATATATTACAGAATTCTGAGACTTGTTCACTTGCGGTTCATTTCGTAGGTGTGTGGCTTCTAGAAGAAATTTAACAGCGACAAAACTAAATCCATCAACTCCTTTGCCAAGCCAAAATTTGATAATATCCTAGACAAGGGGAAAAGTTGAGAATTTCAAGTGAGCCTATACCATTCAAAATAGCATGTACTTAAAGAGGAAAACTAAACCTACTGTAGGTAATAATATATAACAATTTATTTTTGAATTTGTACTTTTTTTTTTTTAACTAGAAGTTAAAGTGAATCCTGTTGAGTTATCACCGACATACAAATAGAAAATGTCTTATTATTTCTTCCGGTATAAAAAAGAAAGACTGGTCTAAATTCTCCCGTAATTCATGAGACCAAAGCCAGGGCATGCTTCACTAAGAGCCTTCTAATCTCTTCCATCAGAACAACTGGGATCATGCTACGCGCTATTGTTGGTGAACACCCATCTTGCCTGTACACAATTAGAACACATTGATTCAAATATGCAAGAATATGCTGTTCTGCACAGACCTTGTGCCACCAATTTTCTTTTTGTACAATAGAGCTCTTAAAATGCTTGTTCCCTTTTATTTGACAGATGTGTTTGTTTTTTTCATTTTATTTTCAGGCTTATTTGTTGATTTGCAGGAACATGAAAAAAATTAAATCTATAGCAGTTAACTTGAATAATAATTCCACTACCAAAGGCAGAGGTTAGTCACTATTAGTAGAATTACTTCCTACTTCAGTAGCTGTTATAATACTAAAATTCTAATTGCTCTGGTTTTCACAAACAACTCTAAAGTTCAACCCCCCCTTGAGCAGTTTGTGCATGTGTTCCTTTAGACCAGATACTGTTTTTTTCATGTAAGCACAAAAAAATTGTCTTACTTTTAATTTTTAACATGTGTATGAAACACACTTGCCAGAATAGGCTGGAGTAGAACCACTCCACATTCAAGCTTTACAGATTTTTGGCAAATCAGGATTCCACCTTTGGAGCTGTACTTTCTCCTGGAACCATTCTGAAAAGCAGCAGCTCTCAATGCAGTGTCTGTCCAATACTGAATCCTCCAAACAGTAAATGTTTAGGCATGTGCTCATCACAAAAGCAGCACCAGGTATCAGCAGTGCAAATATAAAACACTAACTTGATTAGACCGATTGTAGTCCTAACCTGTAAGAGGATTTTGAATTAACATACTAGACAAAGATTATTCTTTAACATGCTGGAGGAATCAATGATGTTTACAAGCATTTACCAAAGGTGGGTATTATCAGATTAAACTTACTAGTCTTTGTTTCATCTCTATGCATAAGACATGCAGCATCTATTTGCTACTTCAGCAATGTACCAGGTACCATTCAAAAAAGAAAAAAAATACCCATGACTATTGAAAAGTATGTTTAACAGCAGAAAAAAGGAGAAAGACGTGATGTTATGGGAAGCATCAAGACAGAGAGGTTACCAGGGGAGTTTGTCGAGGATCAGTCTCAAGATCAACCCCATTTCATGCTTCAGCTAACAATTAAGACCAAAAACATTTTGGTTTGTTTCTTCATGCACTTGCAACACCAACAGTGAAGAAAGATACCGCAGAGACAGCCCATGAGATATTCATACTAGAATCGGGCAGGCATGAAGACTAGCACCAAAGAAACACACCAAAATTCAACAGTACAGAGCAACAAACGCCGAAGAACTAACATCAACACACCTGAGGTAGCTGTACTACTCAAAAGGAAGAAAAAAAAGGAAAAAAAAAGAAGCAGCTGTCATACTCCCCATCTTCAGACCTGCTTCCCAATGCGTTAATGAATTACGTTTTGTCTACTGGGAGATGTGGTGGAGGCAGGCATGTGGTTTTATCAGAATACAACCATTCTTTGCTGAAACATTCCTGGCTGTAAAGGCTGTCCATGTTCCTCCCCACATAAAGTGGTCAGAGATGCAGAGAGACCGAAACTAACTCCTTCTTATCAAGCCCAGGCATTCCTTGCATTTCAGATCAGCATTGCCTCACTTCCTCAAAAATGCAAACACCTCTGTTAAAACAAGGTGCCACCCCCCCCTTGGGCTGGCTAATTAACACCTCCTTGTATCAACAGAGATTAAAGCTTCTCTCAGCTTGCCTGATTCAGCTGTGCTTCAGCACCAGCTTCAGTACAAGACACTTGACCATCCAGGTCAGTCCTCTCATTAAATGCTGTCCTCCATGCAACACACAAATGCAGTAAATGCCTTCGTTCATTGTTGGCCCCTGGTGGAGACCAGACTTGACAGCACACAACTGTTTCCTTGCAGCAGTCATTTTACATTATGAGACTACCAGCAGCATCTTCAAGGCAAGTAACAATCTTAGGGCTTAGAAGGGGAGTATTTGTGCCACTGTAGAAAATTTGACCCAGGCACCTCTTCTGTAAGTATGTTTAATTCTGGCCATCCACGTTTGAGAAAATGAATGGAAAAAAATATGTAAGCTGAAGGACGCATATGGTTCACAGAGAGCAAGCATGAACTGCTTATGCATCAGGTTATGCTGAAAAGCAGAGGGCTCTTAAAGGTTCAAAGCAAAGAAATGAAGATCCCCTTCCACTTCCCACTGAAGGCTAAAGGAACTCCTTTTAAAGTGCAATAGCCTGTTCCAAAAATGATCAAGATCTTGCCAGGTGCTTGTGAGAGCAGGGACTTAAACCAGCATAAAAAGCAATAGTCATCAGATGCAGAGCACTGCAAAAAACCCACTGCCAGTACCTCCACTCAAGGACAGTTTCATTTTTTTTTTTTTTTTTTTTTTTTTTTTTTTTTTTTGGAGGGCGGGTGGTATTGCTTGCTTTTAGATTAAAAAGACCTGAAACAAAGTAGCTCTGATACTGGAAGCATCAGAAGATAAAGCTTGAATTTTCAAACTTAAAGTTTGTCTAGATGCTTTTTTGTTTCAATACATGCACTGTAGATCTTGAATTATTTCCAACTAGATTGTAAATTGTGTAGCACAAAGAATCAAATCAAGCATAGAAATACCTGCTTAGCTATCAGTGCAGCAGCAACAGGCCACATACTTACATGGATTTCTTGTTGAACAGCAAGGTTGCGGAAATTTAAATCTGGCTGTTCTTTCCCAAACTGATGAAAATAACACTGTTTTCTCACATCGTCAAACTGCCAGCTGGAATTCCCATAGACGCTCACCTGTTCATGTAAGTGGGAAGAAAAATAATCCAAACTCTCAAATTAACAAACAATTAGTCATACGCATACTTTACGATGTGGTGCATTACAAGCACATAATAAAGCACAAAATGCCTAATTGATGAACTAAATTTTAAGTAGACTTTGACACTTTGTTTCTCATTTCCTTCTCCTATTAGTTGCTCTTCCTTTCAGTCAGGCTTTGCCACATGTATCTCATGTTCAATGCTTTGTTTCATTCCTCTTTAAGTAGACTTCTGCTGGGAATTATAACAAAGAGGGGGAAACATGGGTGGAACCATTTCTCTTGGAATTAGTTTTCCTAAAACTGTTGTTAAAAATAGTTTTAGTTCACTTTCTTTAATCTGGTATTGTCCCTTTGAAGCACTAACCACAGTCAGTGTGTTAAAATGTTAATTTTATGATCTCTGTAATAAAGAATTCCAAAAATTGAGGTGGCTCTTAAGACTCCAGTTAAAAACACACCAAAAAAAAAAGCACAACAAAACCAACCAAACAAAATGGTTGTTTGGGGGAACAAAATGGGGAAGGAAATAATAATCCCACCTGGAGGTTTTAGAATATACAAATTCTTAACCATGCACCCATCAATTCAGATTTCAGATAAATGAGAATCGCAGAGTGGTTTGGGCTGGAAGGGGCCTTAAAGATCATATAATTGCAACCCCCCTGTCATGGGCAGGGACACCTCCCACCAGACTAGGCTGCCCAAAGCCCCATCCAGGCTGGCCTTGAACACTTCCAGGGATTGGGCATCCACAGCTTCTCTGGACAACCATATATACAGAATACATTTTCCTTTTTTCCCCCAAAGCAAATGAAAAAGGAGATCCACCTTCCAGAAAAGGGGGAAAAAAGCCAAGACCATATTACTTCGCTTCTCCACAACTATGATTGCAGAGCAGAGATGCAGTTTCTAGCATGGAGTATTTTTTAAATTGTTTGAAGTAGGAACCCCTCCACCCTGAACCGGTTTAAATCTTAACCCAACGCAGCCTCACTTAGTAACCTTGGTCCATACCCGTGAGCAACCATTTACAGCCCCATGTCCGTCGGGACAACGATGTTCTAGGCGTTGTTGTTACAGGCAACCTGCAACCTAATTTACAAGCGTCCCTGCCCACACTTACCCAGTTGTTGGGCACAGCGATCACTGCCCCCGCCTGCACGCAGTCCTGCCAGATGTAGTAGTCTGTGTACTTCCCAGTCCGGTTGCGACTAAGCTGAAACCATCGGTGCTTGTCACTTGTGTGGTTTGGTATTAAGTCCATTATCACTTTTAACCCTTATAAATCAAATCATAAGTATATTTAATTCAACCTTTTAAGACACAGCTCTTTTTTTTTTTTTTAACGTATCACAAGCATTTGGGCTTCTTCCAAAGCCTGGGAGCTTGGGTTTGTGCTCGAGGGACAGGCAAGCATGTAGCTTGGGTTTACACAGCCCTGTTGGCTGGGGCCAACACACACAAAGACAAAAAGCCCCAGGCTACCTGTCTGGCTAAACTAGTGAGGGTCAGCAAGCAGGGGCAGCACATCTTGCTGAGACTCTTCCCTGTAAAGAGGGAAGAAAACCAGAGCAGATTTCTGTGGTTATGAACCACTTCAACCAAGTCTGGCCAAAAACTCTGATTTCAACATCTCTCTCCCATCTCACAGCTGGGAAATGGGCATCACCACTTCACAAGCATTAATGAACATATGTTCTTCCTCACCCTTCCTACAGATCAGACTTTTTTAAAAATCTCAAACGCTTTTGGGACTGGCAAACCATTTTCCATTCAGCCCAACGGCTGTAAGAAGGAAACACCTGGGCAAGCATTGAGTCTAAGGCATACACGCACCAACCAAGGATGCAATTGCAGGAAGGAAGTGCACACTTCCTCCCAGCCTCTTAATTGTTTTTCTGCTTTCTCCAGAAAGCAGCCATCAGTAATAAAACCCAGAGCCAGAAACTACTGCCTGGCAGGCCTGATGCCCCTGGGCCGTTGACACGCACTCCCAGACCCAGCAGGGACCACAGCAGTAGGCGAGCCCTGCATGTGTGCGCATGAAAACTCAAGATCGGAACCTAATGGTACAAGGCACACCTCTATCATGTAAGTGAACGCCTTTTTAATAGAGCTATTTTGATCAGAGTTGCAGCTTACCTCGATCATGTATGGCTGCAAGCAGATTCTCAAAATCACTCATTGATCCAAACATGGGATCAATATCATAGAAGTCTTCAGCTCCATAGCCAAGGTCTTTTAAGGGGGACTTGTAGAAAGAAGTGATCCAGACTGTTTTTATGTTCAAATTTACTATATGGTCCAGCTTTTCTTGGATACCTATGTAAATGAAAAGGCCATCAACAACTCTTTACAAAAGACAAAATATTTTTGTTGAATAAGTTTGCTGTGGGTTCTCAAAGATGGAACACAGATCCCTTTGATACATTAATCACCCCCACTTTTCACTGATCTCAGCTAGCAGGGCAATCTTGAAATTTCTTCAGGAGTAGCATGAGACCACAAAATGGAAACCATTTAAAGCCACTTTAAAGTTCTGCTGTTTGCTCTCAACCCCATACCTAAAATTTTGGTCTAACTCCAGGTTTAGACTTGACTTGAGCACGAAGCTCCTGGTGAGATCTAGTAATGAGAATGTAAGTGGCCATTGGTGATAAGTAAAACAAGTCTTACACGCCACTCTCAACTCAAGTGGCTTTCTCTGTTGGACTGTAAGGTAACTATTTTTTAAATTTTTATATGTATATAAATACACACAAATGACTGCTGCCCTGCATTACACACAACATGGAAGTTCACCCACCTTTCAGATCACCATTCCCATCCATGTCACTGTCCTTGAAAGAACGAGGGTAGATCTGGTAAATAGGACTAGCTTGCCACCAGTCGAGGCACTTTGGGGACAGAGCAATAATGGCAATCGTAGCACACACAAGCATGACAGCAGCAGCGATTATGAGCCAAAAGAGAATCTCCCTGGTGACTCTGTACCGGGCTTGGCTGGAGAACTTCAGCAAGACTTCCTTCGGCATCCCTGCATAGGGCTCCAAAGCTGGCTCCTCAGTAGCTTCTGGGTTCACGCCAATAATGCATGTTTTTGGCATTTCTTCTTGGCTACTGGTATCGGTCTCCTTGTCATCAAAAGCCTCATTTTGAACAAATCCATTGTTCTCCACACCTCCCTTCTCACTCAGCTCCATAGGTAAGCTCTTTGCTTCCTCGTCAACCATTTTGCTTGGTATCTCTTGTCCTGGAGACAGACACTCACTACAGCAAGGAAGCAAGCCAGCATACCTTTGTTCAGTGGAATGAGAAGCAGCGTAATTAGCACCTGGGTTTATAAATAATCCTGACCAACTGGTCAAAGTTCAAAGGAGAAAAAGGACAAAGTGCTCCAGCTCTTTTGCATAACAGGCATCTTCAGCAAGATAACAAAACACTACAAGAAAGCACAGTTTTCCAAGGAGCAGTTACATTTACTGTTGCTCTCTTCAACATCCTAAACTTCTTGTCCTTTCTATAGCAATGTTTTTTGTTGTTGGTGATGGTGGTTGGTTGTTTTTGGTTTTTAATATAATTTATAAAAGGTTTAGTAAGTGTTCGACTTTGCAGATTGGTCCTTGCCTCCCTTGCTACCTCAGCATGAAAGAGTAGTGAAAACATCGGCACCAAGAACAAGGCTGTGGGCAGCTTCTGGTCCAAGAGCAAGAGTACAAATTCAATAGGAAGGAAAGATCCAAAGCCAGCTGTGCTGGGTTCCTCACAGCACAGACTAGCCCAGATGCAGCCCACTGCAGCCCAGCCACAACTCCCAAGCAGCGATAAGGCACACGCCAGTCCTGCAGCTCGACGCATATTACAGGCTGCTTGCTGCCCCCACAGCTATCCCCAGGCACAAACACCCAAGGCAGAGCTACTCACTGCTGATCAGCAACATTGAAATTTTGCGCAAGCAGGCACAGATTTACACCTCTGTGTGCTCTACACTTCAGCTGGCCCGAGACCTGCAAACCTGCACCCCCCAAAGAGCCTCTCCGGCCTGCGCACTGCCCCAGGCATCCTGAGGCACGCACACTGCACACCGTGACAGGGCCCTGCTGCAGGCCACAACTGATGTCTGCCCATGGCCACAGGGCAAATGCCAGCAGGTCGTTGTGCTTCAGAAACATCTGTTTTTGGCTTCTTAACCAAATGAATCCCTTAAGTTAGGATACAAAAATGTTTTTACCACGACTGCCTCAAAACATGACGGAAGGCCCCTAAGGCATCTGTGGCACGTCAGTGGGACACAGACGTGTAATTTTTCAAATTAAAGAACTGCTGGGCAGGCAATGCTCCATGGCCATAACTTCAGGTGCAGTTTTGCGTCTAATTCACCAGCATTTAATACCCATCTAGTAAACTCCTACTCCTGGCTGCTTTTCCTGCCTTGCATTGCCCCCTGCCTTGTGCCAGGTGAAGTATTTGTGTGGCTGAGCAGCAAACCAGGCTGGGAAATAGATCTGGCAAAAAGCAAATGTCATTTCATTCTTTAAACAGCTCTATTCCTAAACTGCCAGGTCACCATAAGGCCACAGGGTGCTCCATACCAGCTCAGCACAACGAGGACAGGACGCGGAGGCAGGGTACAAGGCACAAGGCACAGCTACTTGACCAAGCAACAGTTAAATAACACCCTTCATGTCTCACATTCATTTTGGTACATTCCTGACCGTCCCTGTAGAGGAAGCCCTATTATTTCCACTTCATGGAGCAGAAAGCAAGGCACACGACAGTTAGGTCTCACATCAACAGATCTCTGTGCATGTGCTTCTAGAATCAAACACAGGAAGAGAATTCAAGTTCGGTTAATGGCTTACCTCAGATCACATCAAATCTGTAGAAGATCAGGTTTCCTCTCTTCACCCAGGTTGTACATTACTACCTAAAGCACTGCCGGAATTCAGATTCCAAGTTTTTTTTACCCCTTGCCCTTTTTTAAGTTAGTAAATTTAATGGTAATAATTGCCTGCATGGCTGTGTGTGTTTGATCTGAAGATACAAGGGTAGTTATCTTCAGTATACATAATTCTTACAACTAGTAAAGACAAACTTAATATTAAGTAGTTGAAAGCTACTATCACATTTTGACACTTTTTTCCCCTTTAATTCAATTATTTTCCATGTGCACAGCTGCAAGTGTTTGTTCTATGAAACCAGCCACTCATTAACTGCTCCTTCAAAATAGCGTCTGTTGTCCTAATGTAATCCATAAGTAATGCTAAATGCTTATTTATACCTTAAGTAGTACAGATTGTGTCCTAATTGCCAAGCATGCAGCTGAAAACAAGAGGATTATTCTGGGCGAGCACCATGCACAAGCTTCAGACATCTGTAAATGAATCTCTGTGGACTAATTCAACCTCCAGGTGTCTACTGGACATGCAGAGATACAGTGACACAATATTTTAAGGTTAACACAGAAGATAATCCATGCTAGAAACAATCAAGTAACTGTCTTGGTGAACACACAGATTTACAGCCAGACTTCAGTGCTTTACAGTCAGACTGACAGTGTTTACAGGTTTCAATCACATTTCAGATTAACTCCATGTTGCTATATAAGGAGACCTGATGTACAAACAGGTATAAGCAAAGCATAGACATGTTTAGGATGGATACCTGGACCTTGAATACCAAAAAATTCTTCTAGAAAACCTGTAGAGAAAGTATGGCCAAGGAGCTTAAAGTAGATCCTGGAAGCCACCTACTATGGACCCTCGAGAAGAAGCCCCAGAATCTGGTACCTCCTCCTCCTGTAGATGTGATTCCTTGCAGACTAAAAATAGCCGGTCTCATACAGGAAAGAAAAGGAAAAAGCTCCCATGTGGTATTTGTGTTAGTTGCTTTTGTACCAAAGCAACGCAAGTAACAAGACCAAGACAGCAAACGCCTCTGGATAAACTACCCATATGTCCTGCAGAAGGGCTGGGCAGGGCTGGTGTCCTACCGCAGCTGACAGCTCACTCCATACCTTTACAGTTGCTATCAGTTAGCACAGGCAGCTGCATTGTTTGCCAGCACAATTGCTATATATTAACTAGATATAAAACCACACAGGTATTTATTAGGCCTTTTTTTCCCCCTCCTCATCTGAAGGAGTTGCTCACTTTAGAATTATTTGATAAAGGGAAACTGTAAACTTCAGCTTGAGAGGCAGATCACCAGCAATTCCCACCAAGGTTTAACTTTTTCTTTTTAAAATGTATTTTATGTATGCAGGCATTACACTTCTGGCTTGCTCTCAAGCAATTCCGAAACAGTTCCCTCCTGAGCAATTTTATAGTTTAGCAGGAATAACTAGCCAATGCTACTGCGTTAGCAGAATCCACTGAAAAGCATTAAACAGTAGAGAAAACACTTCATATTCTGTGCCAGTTACTCTGTTTACCTCAGCATTAGATAGGGAAACAAAACCAATCCGTATGTGGGCAGTAATAGCTGCTATCTCCACACAGATTGCCATGGTTATTTCTATAAGATGGAGGGGTTAATTTCCACAAGTATTTCTTATATATAATTATTTCAATGCACTGGCTGACTAAGGAGTCTGCTGTTTGATGCTATACAAATGCCAAGTAGCTTACCAGTTATTTGATACCATACATATTACACCAAAAATCATCCAAAGGGGTGATTAAGCACCCTAATGTGCTAAGTGTAGGAAGACGTTTATTTTTTAAAAGTTCTCTTGCTTAATGCTTTTTCATTAAATGTTTTGTTACCACTGAAACTGCTCTGACATAATGCACTTCACAGCTAAATATAACTTCATTATTTACAGAACCCAGGCCAGCTTCACACCCATGCAAAAAGGCAAACACTAGAGCTGACAATATTTCCTCAGTGGCTCCCACAGGACTGATGGATAATCTGACCTTTAAAGCTACATTTCATTCGGCATTAAGAAAGTCCTCCCGTGACACAGAGGGCAGCCATCGAGAGTGAGACACTCTAGAAACAAATTTCTGCTGTGGTATCTCTTACCCAGGGGTTCCCTGACCACACATGAGGTTTCTGCCATCAGCATGCAGTCTGAAGTCCTGCTAAAATCTAATTGCACGAGACACCACGCCAAGGCCTGGTGGTTTGTTATTTATTTTTTTAAAATGCTCTTAGTCCACTAATGGACTATGTGATTAAAGGTTAATGGCATTATAAACGCTGTAATTACCTACTGCTTGGCTCATGTGATGTTGCAGGGGTAGCTTTCTGGGAAAGAGGCACCTGGCCCCTGCCCCCCCGTGGGTGATCAGCATGGCTGGCTTCTCCCACTATTTCTAATGGAAACAATTATCCCCTAATCCTTGCTCTTAGCAAAGCTGCAAGTACAGCAGCATGCAGAGTTGACTCCTTCCAGATGCCCTCCCCTACAGAGGATCAAACATGGTACTGCCACACACCCTTTATTTTAAAAGTAAATTCGAGTGTGCTCCTCTCCAGGAGGAAGCTCACTCATTCCTGCACCCTCCTCAAACTACACTACTTCCACTCTTCCCTTTATGGCATTTGTCTGTCACAGCTCTGTCCTAAAGGACACCAACTTCCAAACAATTTTCTTCTCCAGCCTAGCCCTTAAAGTCTTGGCCAGCGAGAGACCCAGGCCTTGATTTTACTCTTGTATGAGCTGGGGACACTCAGCACAGTATTAAATCCCGAAAGACTGTGCTGCTGCAGCTGTGATGGCTATAAACCCAAGAGTGACCTGGTGTTACTGAAAGACCTCTGAAATGGAAAATTCAAAGTACAAACAGCCCAGCTAGACAGCCCAACAGGAGCCAAGCAGAAGCTCAAAACCAGGACAGGACTGTGCTGTATCGCAACCACATCCACCCTTAGGGTTACCAAGAGACAGCACCCCATAAGCATGCTACCTGCTACCTCTACCCATGCTACAGCTTCTCACAACAATTTACACTCACTGAATAGTAACCAAGGAGCAAGTTTGGGTCTTGAACTCTAGGCACTTCCTCATGTAGATGAAGGGGTTTTCAGGAAGGAGCCATCAGGCGAGGAGTGTGGTGTCCTGCCCGACCCTTCAGTGCTGACCCTGTGTGACCACAGCCATCACTCCACTACACGAGCCGTGATGCTTTTCACGTGGCCTCAGTGTCCCCACCTGCAAGAGCCATGCATGCAGTACCGCACGAGTATATACAGCAGGCCACTGAGCCTCTCCAGAGCTTAGAGTTTAATCCTTCCCTGTCTCAATGCATCTAGATAGATCTTCCTGCAACTAATTTGCTTTCTTCACGCATTGCAAATTGTGGTGGGCATTTCATGATCAAACATACTCATGCTCCCCCGAAATAACTTCCTGCTGAAAGACATCAGATCAGATGTTTCCAGTCTTTGTACAGAAGGCTTCACTGGACTACTGAATTGATCCCAAAGCTTTTACAAGGGCTGGCTGTGACCAACACTCCACTGACTCCACATCAGAGCATAACAGCCCAGCACCAGGAAGTTAGTGTCTAAAATCAATATGAATGCTGGAACGTGAAACCAAAGAACTGGAAGTACACATTTCTGGAAAATGACACTAAAGCACACCTCCTCCCATTCAGATAGACTGACCTAGTGTGGTACACGGCAAGAGCTGGCACGCGCGAGCTTCTGTGTTCAAGGAAGGTGCTCTCTGGCCAGCACAAACTCAACCTCAGCATCAAAAACATTTCACAACTACAAGAAGCCCTCTCCAAATAGATACACATACCATTCAATGCAGACTTAAGTGTCAGAAATTAATCTTAAATTTTACGTTGACCTGAACATACAAAGGCAAATGGAAGACAATTCTTATTTTTAAAAAGCTAGAAGAATTGCTAAAAAAAAAAACAACAAAAAAAAACAAAACCAACAACTAATTCCAGTTACTAACCACTGCCTCCTTTTGAGAAGGAGCATGGTATGACACCTGTTTAACAGATGGATAACAGAGGTCCAGTGGCCAGAAATACTAACGAAAGAGTTCCTAAATTTCAACTTGAAAACTGACTATAGTTTTCGAGGGACAACTGTATTTACTCAGCTCAAGCCACACTGACTGCCTCCAAACAACTAACCTTTTCTTTGGAACCGTCTCAAAAAAAACATTCATACAGCATTTCCTATAGACTAAGCCCCTATGAGATGAGTCTGTCCCTTCCAAGCTTGTCATTAAATCAGCAGTACCAGGATGTGGGATGCAGAATAGCAGGGAGAGTACATGAGCCTCTTTCTCAATGTTCAAAGACCCCAAGTGAACATGGAACCAGCACGAGCAGGTTTATTGGAAGCAAGATGTGTGGGGATAGTAAATTTGAGTAATTACCCATGCGTACGCACAGCTGGCTCAGAAGAACCCGTTACTTACTGACAGGCTTGATCCAACCTCATTGTCCATTGTCACACAGGAGATGAGCAGCACAGGGTACGGCGGCCTGGCGTGAGGAGCGCAGTGACCGTGGCCGAGTGTGTCCAGAATGAAGCCAGTAAGAACAGGGCGTCAGAAAAGTTCCAGTCACAGTCAGTACCAGGAGGAAGAGATAGGGTGCAGCCTACACTGGCTTAAACAGACTCTGTTCTAAAAACAGTGATAAACAGAAGTAGTCTAAGCAGGTTTTTCATTTTTTTTTCCCCCACTACTTTTGATGCAAGTTTTTCTAAAGAAGAATTTCAGTTAGGTCTTCACCCTGGTAAATACCACTCAGGATTATGAACCATGCTGCACCTCTTTGTCTTAAGTGAAGCCTTGAAGTGAAACTTATTTTTTTTTTTTAATCTAAAAACCAAGCTTTATCTGAAAACATTATATGCTAAGTACTCCTAACAACTTCAAGTTTTCAGTTGTGGAATCCCCTGGCATTCAAGCAGGGGAAAAGGTGAAAGTTTTTTGGTGAAAGGTCAAAGGTTTCAGCTTTGCTCTAGCTCATCCATACTAACAAACCAAAGAAAAATGTAATCCCACATTCAACAAGTACATAATGCTTCCAAACTTTTCCCCCCACTAGTCATTCAAATACTGCACTGACAACTACCACATGTACCCATTCCCCCATCTCTCCTGGAGAAGGACTAAAACAAACGCCTGCCTTTCATTATATTACACGTGCTCTCATAGTTCTCACATTTTTAGTTTTGCTCTGATGTCCAGGGTCTGTAGCACTAAGTACGATGATACTCTAATATACGCAGAACAGTTTGTTTTTAAGATTTCAGAACTGAAGGTTCAGACATACATCTTTACGTCAACAATAATGTCCAGTTTGTACATTTTTCTCCTTTTGATTAATTTTGTTTAATGCAGTTCAAAGCAGAGAGGCTAGAACCATACTAGAACTGGCCATATTGACTAGATATGTTGAATTTCACAAATTTCCTTCTACCTATTTGATCTTCTCATCAGCAAATTGCCATACATTTCATTAAGCAACACCAAAAAAAAATAAATAACATCATATAAAAATAATGAGGAAAAGCAGTAGCTGTTTGAGTGATTTCCTTCCTTCTCAGGTGGCAGAACAGCACTCAAAGTCAGCAGAGTCCCTCCTGGTGTCAATGTGCCATCTCTTCTTCCCATTCCACTTCCAGAAGCAGCACTTGAAATATTTTAACTACATACAAAATAGCTGTTGCAATTTTTCACACACTTGGTTATATGCCTTTTTTCCATCCCCTAACAAGTTGAGAGTAAAGTTAAATACAGTAACTCTAATCTCTTAAGCAACAGTACCTGAATGTTTTAAAAGTAAGGATGAGTAGGAATGAGCAGATATATAACGTATTTCCCCATCCTAGAATTTGTAACCCAGTATGGTGAAAAAGGTGCCCATGACTAAAAGTAGAGACTGAGAAGTTGTGGTAAAACACCACACTTCTAATCACCATGCAGATTGTTTGCATTAGTGGAGTATTTCCCACAACTGTATCTTGACAAATTAAATGCAGATTTCAGAGCACTGGGAAAGGTATTTCATTTTGGTTTCACTATTGTGTTCACATTCCCTGCTCCCAAAACTGAAATATTACTCTTTTAAAACACACTGGAAAAACACATCTGCTTTACATACTGAGGCCAAAATCTTTATTGCACAATTAAACTTAGATGTGTTTATGAATTGAAGATGACCATTGAATAAGAGATCAAAAAAATCTGAGAGCATTCTCCAGTTCCTCTTAAAAAGAATCAAATATTGTACATTATTTGTCCAAGACTTTAAGCAGACGTCCACCTTTTTGAATGTGAGCAACTTGCCAAGACAATTTATTTACCTATATACAGAATGAATTTGATGGGGATTGTTTCTAAGGTTCCTTATAAAAAAAATGGGAAATATTTTTTTCATTAACGCAATCAGACTCTTCAATATGCATGCACTTGCTTCGAAGTTTCCAACTAACTTTTAAGAGCAGGGTATTTACCAAACTACTTGTTCATGAAGAAAACTGAAAATGTAGCTGCAATACAACTTCAGTCCAGAGAGGTGTTTCACCGTAGCTTCTCTTACCAGACTTTAAAAAAAAAAATCAGATTTCTCAATCAGAAATTAGTATTTTTGCAAGGAATATAACAATTCCAAGTACTTCTGGTTTTCCTTTCTAGATTAAACTCCTAAAAGTGGTGTTTTACCTCCTAAGAGGCAGAATGTTCATTCTGTGAATTGCTTTCACTGAAGCTCTGCAGCTCTTTCAAAGTGATGAAAGTAAACCTCATTTAGTCATTTTCTTACTTAACTTTGCATAGTATTTTTCTCAACAATACTTATGTTTGGTAGCATCCCTTAGCTACCCACCAGAATCCTAAAGTTACCTGAAAATGCCAGAAAAATCAGTATTGATATTTACAGACAAGATGGACTTCCAAGATCTTGATGAGGGGACTTGGGAATTGGATTGTTCCCACCTTGTTTATTCCCACCTTGTTTAAAGATCAAAGGCAGGGCCCTTGCAATACCAAACACTACTACAATGTAGCCTCGACCTTTCCCCAACTCACCTTAAATTCCAGCAGTCTGAGAAAGCAGAATCAGGGTTAGTCATTTCCAAAGCAGATTTGACACACTAGGTGAGAAAAATTATGTCCAACATCCCTGTTTCAATTAGTCACCACAAGCCTTCAGAAGGCATCTACGTGTTGCTTTCTTTATTAGCAAGGACAACTACCTTCAGAGAAAGATTACCAAACTCACAGGGAATTGCTCCTCCTCTAGAAAACTACCCTCATGTCTTGAATTCCTATCAGTCTTCAGTAAGTTTTAAAAGCAGGTACTAAGGCAGTCGTTAGTTGGTATTAACTCCCAGTCACTAATCACAGCAGAAGTAGAGCAAAGCTTTTTCTGCTGGAAAATTCCCAGTCGAGCTGCATATGGACAAGTAAGGACAGCTAAGGACAGACGCAGGAAGCACTCCCCAACGCAGTCGGAAGCGCTCAGTGATGCTAGCCAGGCTTTATATCCATGCATCCCTGCAAAGGAGAGCTTTGTGGAGGTCTATAAAGGAAGAAAATAAGGTATTTGGGGGAACTTCACCTTTCATACATAAAGAGCAAAGCACAGCAGCCCTGATTAAAAGAATAACAACGTCAGCGCAAGAAGGGAGAGATGACCAGAAGCGATGAGTTGAACGCAGGAGAGGCACAGTCATGCTAGTGCAGAAGTTGCTTGTATGTGATTGACAGCAAAGCAGTCATGAGGGGAATATGAAATGGTACAAGCAAAGCACAGCTAAGTCTGACCTGTACAGCAACAGTCCAAGTGAATAAAAGCAGGACAGATCAGACCGTCAAGCTGAGCCAAGTGTTACAAAAGATGCACAAGAGCCCAGGCAGAGTTTCAACTGCATGAGCTAGCTGCCTACTTACGCAGATAATATTGCAACTGCTCAGTGACCTGGTTACTTTTTTGTGGTTTTGTCAAATTGCCTTCATCTCTGGGAGAATTCCATGCAGCTGCTCACCTGCACCAGTGGAGCTACCTCTCTCCAACTTAACTTTCAATTTAGAGCTAAACATAGCTGTAAAGAGCTAAATGCAATGTCTTCAGGCAACAATCCCCAAATCTAAAATTTGTTGTTTACACCAACAAAACCTGAATTAGTCGATGGAGTAAAAAGGTGCTTAGCTCTTTTATTGCTCTTTTTTTTTTTTTTTTTTGGCCAGAACCTCATACCTAATGTCAGGCAGTAGTAAAGTTGTCTTTTTTTCCTTCAGCTTTTATTTGAAATACTTCACTAGTGCACTTATGCATTCATCCATGCAAGAAATTCTTTTTAGAATCAAAGCAAGCAAGAACTAGGAATATTTTAACTCAGTTCCTCATCCCTTACACCACATTAGCCCCAAATGACCCAGTATCTAACCAGTTTCAAAGCTTATGGCTATTTTTGCAATAGGACAAAGTGAAAGAGCTACATTTCTATTTAGGTAGAAAATATCCATTAATATTCAATAGTATCAGACAGTCTAAAAAAAAAAAGCTTTCTAAAGCTTGGTTCTTAGCCTGTGGTGTGCTGCAAGAATTGACATCTATTTCAAATGTACACTTTTTTTCCTTTTTTTTTTTTTTTTTTTTTTTTTTAACTCCCGAACCTAAATAGCAGCAGCAGTTCACATAAGCAGCACGAAAAGCACAGATGGTTTGGCCAAGTCCTGCAAAGGTTTGCGTGCAAGCTTAAAAAAAAAAAAGCATATGAAGATTCACTCTATTAAGAGGAGACTTAGTACTTAACCTTTCGTTTGCATCCATTTCTTTATTCCCTATTCAATTTAATATGTTAACGATGATCAGTTAAACCCTTTATTTTGCTTAAGATCAGAGAGCAGATCTGAGAACTGACACAGACTACGTGGTCTGTGGTACAGGAGCGTTCACAAAAATGAAGAGAAGATTCAAGCTGAATGTGACATGTCAGGAAGACCTGAGGTGGAAGTGACACATCCCACTCTCAGCACTCTACAGAAGTATGTTAGTTACCAGATGGCAATAAAACTACGAAAACATAATTTTAAACCAAATGTTAAAATTGGCAGGTTATGGCATATAGTAAAATACAGGAACAAAACTTTATCAAACATCTCAGACTTCTCATGCTAAGAATACCAAGTGAAAATGAGTGGTTTTCTTTTTTTTTTCTCCTCCAGGCTGCTGAAATCTGAACAGTTTTTTGATTACACTGGAAACATGATTAGAATTAGAAACCCAGTGTATGCATGAATTAAAAGCAGTGCCACTTAAAAGGAACAAATAGAAGTCTTGATTTACATTTCAGTGAGCTGTGCAAGCTATGGTCCTTCTCTTTGAAAAACCTCTGTGCATGCTTCACTTCTATACAATAAATACTTATAAAAGTATAAACCCTTTTATTTCAGGGACACTACCCACACTGATGGAAAGAAACTACACATGTAAGTGTCCACAGGACTGGAGCCCATGGAGTACAAGAACTCTTACTACAGCGGAACAAGGTCAAAATGCAGCTCATCACAACATCAGAAGCAGGTCCAACAAACGTGTCATGAACTTACAGACAAAAACCTACAGGTTGTTCCAATCATGCCCATTCCACAATAACACTAAGTATTCAAACACATTGTGATTGTGCAATGTCAGTAACACAGAGTATTTTGTTCTTTTTTCCTCCAGCTAAACAACTCCACTAATAAGTAAAATAAATAAAATCAGTAAGAAGTTTTAAAGTGAGGCTTCTGCATTATAACTATTTCTCCCCAAAACACTGCAAACCTTTCTAGGTCTAACCTCAGATCTTTAAGGAACCTAAATAAATGAACTGACTAAAAAGTTAAGATTAATTTGAATATTTAGACTTCAAACAGATGTCATCCAGTAGCTGCAAGCAGACTTATTTCAGCTGAGCTTGGGATGGATTTACTGTAGGAGCTTTACATGTTGTTTGTACTGTTGTGTCTCCCACAGAGAAGCCCACTTTGAGACTTGTGACTTCTTGTGACAAAGAACCACACTCCCTGTGTAACAAAAACACATCCATAGCCAGGCTATATACGGAGGGAAACTTCATAAATCCTATCATTTTATGTAGAACACCTGTACTTCCTTGATAAAAATCCTTCTCAAGAAAATATAAAGCATATCACACTGTTTTAGCAATCCTTTATTGAAGATAACAAGTTGGTTATGTTCACTGTATTGTATGAAACATCACAATATCATACTGGGAAGGTACTATCAGTACAGGGTTGGACCAGAGCGGACAGTCTGAACAATAAACCATTTTGCATTCTTCATTCCCTATCTTTTAACAACCCCCAAAAAAACAGTAAAGGGACAAATACCTGTTAACATCATCATTTAGAACACTTTAACTTACAAGGCTAAAATCTAATGAATAAATAAAATATACTGTGGCAATAATCCTCTCTAGACCAAAAAAAATAAATCAGATACACAGTGAATCAAAATGATCAGGAAAGCTGGCCTTCGGCACTGGTATGACAGAGCATTTTTTTTTTTTTTTTTTTTTTTTTTTTACAGACTCACCATGGGGATAAAGTTACAGAAAAATACCATGAATTCCATTTCACACAAAACCAGTTGATGACTGTCATTAGCTTAAAACTACACACAAGGGCAATTACATCCTCGCTGAAACACAGTTTAAACAAATAGGAAAATGTTTACAAGGCATCCACAGCATGTAAATCATATACAGATGGATACATTCATTGTTTCCCCTCCCCAATAGCTTTTACTTTAGATAAATACTTTACTCTTCCCCATTTTCAGCATTTACTGGACTCATTACATGCACAACTCAAAGAAGTCAGAAAAAAAAAGTCAAGGTTATTGCAAAAATAGAATTAAACTAAGAATCTTCAAGTACCTTACATGACAGCCACTCTGTACCATGCCCATTGCTTATAAAATGAAAGGTCATTGAACCCATGAAAATATCTCTAATATTTTCTTAATTTAAAATAGATAATTTTAAGTGTATTTATAGTAATCTCAAAGTGATAATTTGAACTTTGAAAATAATGCAAACAATTAAAAATTATACCCATATTACACAAGACTTCTGTCTGTATCTTAAGCTGAAAAAAATCAAAAACTATAGAAAACCACATATAGAACAAAATCACAATTTACATTATAATAAAGGCAAATTTTCAGCATTTTTTTTTTAAAAACCTGCAGCTGTGAGAGATGTCAAAGCAAGTCGCTACTAACTATAAATTCATCAGTTTGGTTTTAAAAGATTTTCTCTAGCAAGAGTTTAAGGGTGTGTTGTACACATGCGTAAAATTCTTACTGGTTTTAGATGCCTAGAATCTTCATATATTATTGCCAAATACACTTATCTCCAAGCAAGCAGTAGGCAACATATCACAATTTGGACACCGCAGGGAAACCTAACGGTCTGGTAATAC
This sequence comes from Cygnus atratus, assembly GCF_013377495.2. NCBI lineage: Eukaryota > Metazoa > Chordata > Aves > Anseriformes > Anatidae > Cygnus > Cygnus atratus. The sequence goes on from NC_066364.1 coordinate 93,465,656, forward strand.
AGGTAAAACTGGAAAATTAAAAAAAAAGTAGTAATACACATCTGATAGCGTATTGCCCAATTGAAATCACTTTCAAGCCACAGAGCTGCAAAGCCTTCCAACTCAGTAAAGTGAAATAAGTAACGTCTCAAAGAATTACTTGTACTCTCTCATGCTTGTGTGCTGTAATTTCATTTAACCATAGCGTTATCTTCAGAGTACAACTACAATCCCATGCACCTCAGGTACATACACTGATCTGCTGAGAGAATCACTCCTTCCTTCCTTTTTAGGGCCAGAGTTCATTACAGATGTAATCGGTATGCCTGAGGCTGGTAAAAATACTGTAGTACAGGCAATGCTAAGAGTGGCAATATCAGAAAACACAAAAATGAACAAATGATGGAAAATTCTAATATCTTTCTGCCCATTTCACAAAATGTTGGAAATCCACCAGAATTTTTCCCTTGTATTGAAGAAAACAGATTTAAAAGTTTTTTCCCCCTTTCAGAATCAAAAGCATTTTAGTAGATTTGTAAGGCTACCACGGATCTTCTAGATCTCCAGCACCCTACAGGAAGAGAAGAGGAGAAATATTACTACTCACCAATACAAATGAAAACATTTCGTTGCACTTTGGATTTAAGTGGCATAATTAATTAGAACACTAGCATAAAACCGACATTCTCCTTTTTTCATACCTGTCCACTTCCACACACAAACATGCTTTGCTCTTCAACTACACAGGAGAATTCACTTTTATGAAACATGAACCCAGTAAAGCTATTTTAACATAAAGACTTAAATATTACCTAAAATCATACTACATCATAGCTATCAATAGATACTACTACATCTATGGAATACAAAATACAATTCTACAGAGTACTAAAACTTAACTCTTAAGGTATTCCTGGTTCATCAGAAATTCCCACAGGCTCTTTTTCATTAAGGCAGTGAAATTTGTACCTATTTTGAACAACGATATTTTTATATGCAAGTATTACAATTAGGACTGAATACTGACACAACTATTCCAGAGTTAACCTGTTAGCAAATCAGTTACCACCATTGTAAATTAGCACTATGGCCACTGACCTACCAAATGCATTTGCATACATGTGTCATACACCAAAAGACAAGAAAATGATTTGGTAGAAGGTAAACTTAGGTAGAATAGCCAGTTTATTCATTTATATTGCTGATGCTTAACTTGAAATTGAGAAACGTTGCTCAGACAGAGGATTAATGAGGAGTGTACCAAACTTAAAATTACTCAAATATCTGTAGAAAATACTGAACATCACGATGAGTTAATATCGGAAGCTATGAGAGAAGTTTTGATGTCAGAATAATGGCATTTCAAAGTAAGTTTATTACTGGCTTAAAAGAGTCAATATGCATACAGGTGTTATTCCACAGCATGTTCTTTATTTTCACTTAAACACAAACTCTTAAAACTTGACACTAGGTACTAATTCTAAGTACATTTTCATTTCTGGATAAATGTTATGCTACAACCTGGGAAATCAGAATACAGTCATCTAGAAAATAGGTATTTATGAACAGTAGATACAAACTAAATTGGAAAAATGGTACACATTTCAAGAAGAAAAAGTGACAAACTAAGATGTGGTAAGTTTTGTAATTTACTTGTAATATAAACTATACACAATTCAAGTACAAACATGCAGTTATGATGCAGGAGAAAAATGGGAAGTATTCATATAATTCAATTAATTTGCACAAAAGATACCATTAAGTTGTGAATTACTTTACAACAGCAAACATACCATCAAAATTGTTATTTAAGAATTTACTTACAAGGTGTTTTGTTGGTTTTTCTTTAATTTACTTTTGCATTAGCATATTAGGTTCCTATTGTTGGTGTCAGAGGATTTTGAAAAAATCTCAAAGCAAAAGTTACCTGGTTGCTATATAACATAAGATGCAACTACTGTAATATACCATAGCTTTTGAACTTCTAAGGAAAGAGATATTTATGTAAACAATCTGTACAAATTATCAAAAGTGAAAACAACAGACTTCTAGGATAGATGTGACAAATGTTGAGATATAAACAAAGGAAAATCACCAAGTGAGGAGAAGCGTTAAATCCGCTACATAAAACAAAGACATTATGTCTGTTTATCGCTCATCTCATTCATCCCTGAATCTTCACTTGAGCTTTGTATTTCAGCAAGGTGATTCCCAGATTCTGTGGGGTTTTCTGGTACAGGGTCACTGGGTCCAGCATCATTATCTGAAGTAGAAGCTGCAGCTGATTCAGCAGTACACTCTTCTCCCTGTATCTTAGCTAGCCTGTAACTAGTCAGCATCTCTTCCAGAAGGTGGCGGTAGTTCCCCCTATGATTAATTCTCATTTGCCTGAGTGCTTCCACCAATTTTCCCTGTGTTCCACTTTCCTCGGCTTCGCCAGGGTCCTTTTTTTAAGATTCAAGACCCCAAAAAAATCAGTTGTTAAACTAGGGTATTTTAGAACGACATTGAAAAAAAACACAACTTTTCTGAGAAAACAGCAGCTTTGTTCTAATTTAAGTATAAAAACACTTATTAGCAACATACATCTTAGAACAGTATCATTAATGTTTATTTTATACAACATAAAAACACTGTTTTAATAGTTATCATTCCTTAGATTAATAATTTCAATTTATTTTGAGCCAGACAGTGTCAACATGCTACCTCCACCCAATTAACTCCTTCTTGGTTCAAATGGTCTTTCTGATAGATATTCTCCACAATTGTCATTTTGAAATGAATGAAATTTGAACATTTAAGCTTCTTTAGCCAACAGGTCAATATCTTTAATTGTGAATTTTCACACAGCTGATAGCAACGCAGTTCTGTGAAAAGCTTACAAAAAAGAACAGGCAACTCCCTACCGCTAACAATTTAGTTGAAGCAACACCTCAATATAAATGCTTCAGTGTGTTTTAGAAGATGATCCCTCTATATTGAAGACAGATTTCTGCATGCATGATGCTGCCATGAAAGAAAGAAAACAGCTACCTATCAGCACCAGGAGCGGTGGGTTTTAAACAACATAAGACCATGGTTTTGGCAGATGTGTACTGCATTGAAAAATTCACAGCAACAGCTATTTAAAGTCAAATTTAGTGACCTACAGCACAGAACCTGAATAACACGCACTGATTAAGGAATGTAGGTCTCTTCTGCAACCATGTATTTGTCTACAAGCCTTCAATGGAAAGTCTTTCGTTGCTGTGGGGTTCTTTTGGTGTGTGTTTGTTTCCAATAGGCTTCTGTATCTATTACAGCACATTGAAATCAATACTAAATATTTTAACTTTCAAGTGCTATAGCAGTACTGTTGCTTTAAGGGAATAGCATGTTTTAAATTATTAATATCTAGCAAGTTATCAAGCTAGACAAATGGAACTAGATCACTCGAAGCTGGCAGATTTTGCAACAGAGGCAAAATCCAGACTGCCTTCTTCTCATGCTGAACTCATTTTATTGTTATCTAGTCCAAAAGCTTCATAAGCTACAAGTATTGCAATTGCTCATTTTCAAGCTAAATAGATGTATTAAGACAGTATCCTGGGTTCAGGAAGATTTTGGATGCTGTAATGTTGCTGGAATAGAAGTCCTAAGACCAATTAGAAAAATGTAAGTTAAAAGGAGACAATTTTACCACAAAGGTGAGCATTACTGTATATAATGCTATCCCTCTAAGCTCAATTTGTTGCTTAAGTAGAGATGTATTTCCACTGTGGTTTCCTGGTCTTAGTTTCAGATGTTGTGACTGCCACGTACTAGCATTTTCACATTGATCTTCAAGAGCCCATTGAGGAAAAGCAAGTTAAAAAAATGTACTTTTAATGCGTTAAGTGGGACTGTTTTAGTGCCTTAGAAGCACAAATTCAGAGCATCAAAATTTGACTTGATATAATTCCTCTGTCCCATCAATTTTACTCTGAGGTTTTGACATTAGCAAACATACGCCCACTCCACAATACTCAGATCTTTAAAGCCCTTTTGGCAGACTGAGGTGAATACTTTTGCTCCTGTGCAACTCTAAAGAGTAAATACAATAAGCAATATGCTAGCATTGCCGAGACTCCTGAACAACTCGAATGCTATTATGAACCAAAATAACAGTGCTGTTAGTGTTTGATATTTGAGCCTGCATCCTACTTTGTATCATGTTTGACGGTGGTCCGTTTTGTGCTTCCCTTGTCTCCCTCAGTGTTAACAGACAAGAAACCCCACATATAATAGACAGTAGAAACTGCTCATATATATATATGTATATATATACACACATATATTGTATACGTATACATAAGTATATATACACACACACAAGAATTACTGGTATATTTTCTTCTCTATACACACACTATACGCAATATATACACTACTACAGATTTATCTCTAATAACATTTGGTTAGAACAGGTCCCTCAAAAACCCTGAAAACTAGCATTATTGTACAAGTTTGCATTTGTCCTTCTTCATGTTCTAATTCAACTCAGTCCTGACCATAAAAACAGGTAGCTGTATTTAACATGAGCATTCACAATTCTTACACAACTTCTCTTCTGTTAGATTACTTGTACATAAAGAGACACTATGTGTTAAAGGACACCAGATTTACAGTGTTTAAGGCTGCAAGAATTTTGTCCATTTAATTTTTTTAAAAGTAATTTACCACAGCCCTTAGTGAGGCACAATCTGATTTAGCAAATGCCAGAATATAGTATTAGTAAAAGCAGGAGAGAAACATAGCCTGTCTCAAACAAGATACTCAAACACAAAGGTGGCTTTAAACAAATGCCACTGAAACTTGTAGCATAGTCACTGTAACTTTAACACTGTTCCTCATTTTTAAGGTTACACATACACCCAAGCAGCCTAACTGAACTAGTCTTAGGAGCATAAACAGAATCCTTAGAGAAAGTGTAATATTTCTAACAGAAGCGTACTTTACACTTAAACTAGACTGCCTACTGGGTTAGGTATTGCTCTAACATTACACTGGTAACACTTATTTAGCTACCTAGTTCTTCTAAATTCCATTCAAAGATCTGAAAGCAGCAAGCCCCAGTATGTACCAGATTTCTGTGATTTCACGCATGCTTGTCAGAGTACAAGTTACTACAGCTGTAGCAGAAGCCCCTCTGCTGAAACACCAGCAAAGTTGCAGTTTGTGAGCCCAATGCAAGGTTCTCTCCAGCCCCAGATTTGTCCAATACTTGTACTGCAGTGAGATGTCAAAAAAAAAAAACCCACAACTTTTAATGACTGCTGAAGCTACGCTAGCAATCTCTGAATACTGCTGTAGTAAAGACTCTTTTACTCCCCACAGATTCTCACTCTACAGTGTCTACTTACTCGGGCCACTTGTTAAAGATTCTCAGACTACAAACGTAACAGAACAGACACGTGAACAACTGAAGTTACTCCACAAATCACAAGCTCCAATGACAAAAAAAATCTAAGCCAGGTACGACACTAATAGATATATGTAGTGACAAGAAAAAACAAACCTAACCTAGAAAAGATACCATCTTGGTTTTAATTTATATACTAAGAACTTATTTGTCAAGCTATTATGATCCAGTTCACAGTAACTCTCAGTAACTACCTTAAGTTGTTCAACACTAAAAAGTAAACTCTAAGAAGGAAGACATATCTTCAATTGCACAAGCTTATCTTTCTTGCTTTTCAATTTTTACTCACATGCATTAATATTTTAACAACTACTTTATTTTTTCCCCCCATGGTATAAAAAAAAAAAAAGCTTCTGCCTTTATATAAAATTACCAGATTAAGATGACTGCCACAGGCAGATTTTCAAGTTACTGACTGCAGTATTATGCCTTACACCCACACTCTAACAGACACTCATATGCAGTTAAATACACATGGGGAAAGATTCTCAAGTTCAAGTCAGTGCACCTTCATGCTCTGCAGACTCAGAATCTGTCTCCAGTGTGTAATTTTTAGTATGAAGATGCACTCTTGCTTCATACTGGTTTAGAACAGAAGCATTATAACTTCGATTACAATCTCACTGGAAATGTCATCACTGGGATGTACAGTATGTTTCCTTCCTACCTTCGCTTCCTGTTTAAATGCGAGATGTGTAGCAACGTTATCACAATGTGTAGACATTGCATAACTGAACAGCTTCCTTCCCTTTTCTGCCCCTCCTGTGCACTTAAACATCCAGTTGAAAAGACTATGAGATCACTACTTATATACCTAGAACCAAGGACTGAAATAAGACAAGCAAGGCACTCATGCTTTGGTCACTTCAGATGAGGCCCACAAGATTCACCCTGCTCTCACAAACAAAAAAAACAATTCCTGCTTGCTGGGAAAGCACAAACAGGAATTGCATCCTTCACCCAGTGGCAGCAGCCTCTTCTCAAACTGCTCTAGGTCAGAATCACTTAGGATAGGAAGAAAAAGGTACTGACTGAAAAGTGGCAGCTATAATTTGATGCAATGTATCTAAAACACATCATTCAAATCTCTGCTGAGATTTGCACTAAGTAGCAACCGAAGATGCAGTTTACAAAAATAAACTGGAGTGTACTCGCATTTCTTATTAAAGAAACCAAACTAAAAAGACTCCAAACAAATACACAGTGATTCTAACAGTAATAAAGTCCAAAGCTATATTGCTTTCTGAGAATTTACTTTGCATATTTAATTCAGTTACCCTATTTTATTATTAAATTATAACAGATGTAGAAAACTTTTCCTGGAAGGAGGCAACATACAAAAAGGATGCCATACTCTATGTTAGGCCTTTAGGCAAACTTGCATAGCTATTGAGAACTAAATCTGGACTTTGAAAGCATGCATCACAAATGACATTTCCAGAAAGTTATAATTAGACAAAAAAAATACAAAACATGCTATAATCTTCAACTAAACCTCTCCCCAAGAAGGAACAAAGTTATGTCTAAATATTAAGAGCGAGAGCAGGCAGAATTTCCTGAAGTACTAAAGAAGCTGAAAACAAGAAAATTTTGCAGCTATCTTAAGATAGCAAGCTGAACAGTATAACCACTAACTTGTTTTGGGGGTACAGCTGCACAGTTGAATGCACGTTAAACGAAAAACCTATAGTTCTATCACATTTGAAAAACAAAAAAGGAGCAAATCCTACACAATAAAGTAAATTAGAGATTTCTTCTCTCTTCATACTTAAAATAGTGTCCCCTTGCATCTGCAAAAGCTTTCTGACTTAAGAGAATAAGCCAAAAATAGGTAACCAAAAGGAAACACGTTGGGAAAAAAACAAGCTAACTGTGGTAAGATTGAGTGCTCTAAGATTGTGAATATGCCATTAATCACTTCAAAGTATTTAAAAATAATCCCCCCAACACACCACTGACTATAATGACTATGTGACTGAGAACCTCATGGTCATCTCAGGAAAAAAAAAACATCTGATGATGAAGGATTTACTGGAAGATGAACAGTATCTTCGCACATCAGTTCAGCGTGGGTATCAACAGTGATGTTTTTCAATCCTTTACAATATACTATTCTAGTTCTTCAATCAGTTTTCCAAACTTCTTTTTTCTCCAAGAACTTTACTACTGATATGAATACTAATTACTCTTTATATCACTATTATGAATAACCCAAAATCAGGTGTGAAGTTACAGTAAACCATATTGCAACATAAATATTTAAAACAACTTACTATGAACAGGGTAGATGAATGCAAGTCTTTTTAGAAATGGGAACAAAAGTAAACTGAAAGCAATTTACACCGTCCTTAGACCACTGCACATGGGATATTTAAAGATAACACACTTTAAAAGAGTAGTCAATATGAGTCTCGTTATCTTTTATATTCAGTGTTCCAAGGTCTTCTACACTTACAGAAAGAAGACAGTAATAAGTGCTTGCCCTCTCTTTTACTAGATTTCTGGAATATCTAGTAAGGAATATGATTTTTGACCATAGTAAACTATCATTAAAAAAACACTACATTGTTGCTTCACAAGTTTGACTGAAAAAGCAATAGTCAATTAAAAGTTTAAAAAGTCTTTTAGAACTGGGTGCCAGAATTAGATTTCTGTCTTTGAGCATGAAGTTCTTCCATATCAAATCCATCCAAAACAAGGTCAACATACACTGTATGCTCCAATACATATTTTGTGTTTATAATACTTTATTGGCAGTGATGTACAATTTTGCTTAGTGTATGACACTACTTGGATGTTCTCATTAACAAAGATGTGTAGCAATCAAAATGGAAACTTACCCCCTCATTCTCTCTGTGTGGATTCAGTCTACTGTACACAGCTTCAATAATATTACGCCTAAAAAGAGAAGTTTTTTAAAAAAAATATAAGCATAACAATAAGGGATTTCAAGAACTTTGAGAACTTAAAGAGGTTTGAGCACAATAATAAATGATTTCAGAACATTTACATGCTTGGCCTTCAACCTGTCTCTTAAGATGAAGCCCACTCCTGGTGTCTTCAAACATTTTCAATATGATGTTTAGGGATTTAACACGACGCCGGAATTTGTGAAGAGTTAACAACACAAAACTTCTCTTATCTTATCCTCCCCCATGGTTTTTCCCTTTACACCTTGAGTCAGATTTTGCCAAGAGTAATATTTAAAACTGTATTTCTCTTATTGTTACAGAACTCCTGAAGTTAGTTGGTTTTCATATTTCTGGGTGTGGAACTTGAAGACAGGTTTTGTTGTCGTTTTTTTTTCTTACTTTCATTACTTCTACACGGGTTACTACTTGCCTAAGAATTTTTGAAGCCTGGTGTCCAGTGCCTACAACTTCTGAAGTTTGCTGTCAAGTGTCTGTTCACACTGCAGACACTACAACTTCAACACCATATGGTGCCTCCAGAACACATCCAGCTAAGAAGGCCACACCTTCACAGGCAGGCAAGATGAGCACATACTCTCTCGTTTTCATATTCTTCCCTAGGCATCTACTTTCAGCTATCCTGGGGACAGTACTCAGAATTAGAATGATCCTTGGTTTGATCCAGTATGACAAGCTCTTACGTTCATATCATGGAAGTAAAAACAGAAGAGTTTCATTTCTGAATGGAATGTTGCACGTATGTGGATTGCTGAGGCAAAGCAATAGACTGGCTCATAGCTAGTGTCCAGCATCACAACAGATTTCTCAGTATTTAAAACAGTACCTACTAAAATACTCAGAACTCTGGGAAACAGTTTCTGGACCAATGAATGCAAGGGACTGAATCAAATCTCATGATGACCACGAGCCTACAATAGCCAAAGGACACTGTGCTTTCCATCCTGTGCTCAGATGCAGTATATGCTGATAATGAGGTTAGCCATTTACCTAGACACACCATGCCACGGCAAGCAGAAGGCAGGCACAACAGATACACTGACCACTTGAAGCCTCAAGGCACTGGTGTATACACAGCTTGTGCTTGTTCACAGACAAGGGGTTTGGGCTGCCTCCAGATGAGCACCAGGAAAGAAGCCTCATTAGATGAAGCGTTCCAAATAAAGGATCTTTTTTGATTTAGGTGAATTTGAATGAAACTCCTGCTCTGCAAGATAGCATCTAAAACTTACCATCAGTGAGGAAATCTCCAAACTTAAATAAGCATGACTACCAAAATGCCCTCAAAATAGAAGATGGAACATATATTAGGCAAATTCAATCAGATCCTACAAGCGCAACAAGGATTTGACAAGATCTCAAAGATACCTCAAATCTACATCTAGCTGAATAGGGGTTGGAGTATTTCTCGTAACAGAACTAGACCTGGAGAAAGAAAACCTTGACTGCTGAAGAACCTAGGCATTGCTCCTGTGAACACTTCGATCCAAAGAGAAGTTGGATGCAGTTTTTGGCAATCCACCCTAAATTTTACAGCTCTTACAGCTTCTAAAGTGATACTATTTGTTATAATAGAAAGTCTTTTATTTTCTTTTCTATAAACGAGTAATGTCTGTATCCAGTCACCTTTGATATGAAATAACTGAAACCCTTGTTGCTCTGGACAAGCTGAATAACTTAGTGATGTTCATGACTTGAAAGGCAATTAAAATATCCACAGCGCAGCCTCTTTTGGGAGTGATGGACGTGGCATGAAGAGGAATTACTGACAAAATTACTGTTTTGAATACCATTACTGACAAACGTTATTTGTTTATTGCATGTAATACAGAACAGATATGAAATCCCTTTCTTCCCACTGTCACTGGAATAAGGTACAAAGTTATCAGCACTCAATGAGGTCTTCTCTCATGCTTAAGAATTTCTGATACTTCTGGCATCAACTGTCTGCACTATGGAGAGTACTGGTACCTCCTACCAGTGTAACAGAAAACAGATGGACTGTCCAAGCACGGCTGCCATAGAAGTAGCAGATGCTACTGCGGAGGGTTTAAAATCAGGACCTTGGGAATGTTCTTTTCCTGCAATTCACTTTCCTTTCTTTATACAACTTATTTCTTAGTACTTTCTTGGCATGTAAAAACTCAGCAGCAAGACGTTGCACGGAATTACTAATGCCCAAGTAACATGGTGGCTCAAGACTTTCGTCTTCTCTTTCCAGTAACAAATGTCTATTCTTTTGCAGCATTCAAACTTACAGGGGTGATCTAAGACAGGCCGGAAGATGGTATTTGAAGAGTAAGCTTAATTTTAAAGGACAGCAAACTACAATCAGGTGACCACATCAGAGTTGACACATTTAGATCTCCTCTTTCAAAGAATGAGCCACTTCTGGCTTCTACAGAAACGAGATGTTTGAGGTAAGCATACAATGCCCCAAGACGTGGAGCATGGACACTGGGTGGTGGAGTGAGCGTGACATCAAAAATTCTCTTAACTAATATTTTGACATTCTAGTTGATATTCTTAACAAACTGAGGTAATATGTATTTACTCTTAGCTATTTATTATGTATACATATTATATATTATGTGTATATATATATATATATATATATATAAATACATATTATGTATATTTGTGTATGTTTTTCTTTTTAACAGCTCAATGGAAATAAACTAGTACATTATGTACCAGAATACAATCTTTCCCTTCACCCTTCAGGAATGGGATCAGTAACACAAATGTTTATGTACAGCAAAAGGTAAACTAGCCTCAAATACAGAAAAGAACTTTTATTGACTTGAGTATAGCTGTTACACTGAGAAAAATTTAGAATTTTTAATTAAAGGATTTGTTGCAATGAACTAAATAGTTAAAGAAATTCTAGTTGTGTACTCACTTGCCAGCTAAACCACCTCCTGGTGGTAAATTAGGGATATTCTCCGCAGATAAAATACGAATAACATGCGCAAGATCAGGCATTCCTTCTTCACCTGATTTTTCCATAATTTCTATTTTAAAAACAGAAGTATTTAGATTACTGAATTTATATGACCCATTTCTTAAAACAGTACGGTACAAGACATCATCACTTTAACAGATATTATAAAAAATATTTTGCATGTAAACAGGACTTTAAAAAAATGTTTTAAGTAAGCTATATTTGCACAGTGAACCGAGCTATTCAAATCCATAGTCTGCCTTTCCATTATGCTTCTAGCCATTCTCTCTCTCTTTGAGAAACTCTTAAGTAGACTGTGAACTGGTTGAAACATCCTGGGGACAGCAGCTTGTTCTCTTCCAGAAAGGTGACAGCTAGAAGCCTGCTTCAATTACCTTCCCATTGCATTGCAGCACACACTCAGAAGTTATATGCCATAAAGCCAACACTTCCCAGGAATTCACTGTCATACTTGATTGTGAATAACACCCTGTACTCTCAAAGTCCTGAATCTCTGTGCATAAACACCAGGACCATCAAGCAAAAAGAAGACAACAAATAAAATGGCCCAGTGGCCAAAACAGAATATAGACGTTACGCAACAGATAACTGATGATGTGGTATTCCATTTTCAAAGCAGACATATCTCACTAGTCCAGTGCTAGGACGTTTTTCTGCCTTGGGAAAGAAACGCCTATACTATGAAGTCAGTCTTCACATGCTCTTATTCATCAAAGCTGCTGTAAGACTAATTTGCAAAAGATGCATATGTGTATTCACATATGCATAATGCTACAACCTTCCAGACATCAGCCTCAAGTCAATTAATTACAATCATTGCAGAAAAAGATTCACTTAGGTTATCTAAAGTTGTAATGGTATGAATGTGTCACATATTTTAAAGTGAAAAAAGTTTAAATTTTCCTGAAAATCAACTAAATTAAGGAATGTAGTGCCATTTCCTGTAGAGACTGACTCAAATATTATGCAAAAAAGATTCAGAATTCTTTCTTCCTAACTTCCCTGTTGTGTACCTTAAACAAAAACTTATCTAGATCAGTCTGTATCATGGCTACTATCCTAAACTTGAAAAAACAAAACAAAACATTAAGTTTCTTACAATCAATTATTTTCCACTCTGGATGCCTGATTTGGAGCCTACAATTAAAGTGAGTTGAAGCTACAACTTCAGTTTCTGAAGTTAGTAGAAGACCACATCACCTACATTAAACACTGCACCCTAGGTTTCCTGGTACTTAAATCTCTCTTGATGTCTGTTATATACCCATAAAACAAGGGATATGCAGACTTCTCTCGAGGCTACTGAAAACAAAATGTGTTTTCAAGGCACTTGCTCACTCTGTATCAAGGAGATCTGTAGCAAAGCCCTCAAAAGGCAATTCTACTTCCAAAACAGTTATACTACCCTGTAAGAAATAAGGCATTATGCTTCTAAACTGCAATTTTAAGTCAGCACCACAAAACTCTTTGCAATGAATGAGCAGGGTATATTACTAAAAGTGGTTAAACGTTCTTCCACGAAACTTTATATTATATATATAACTTTCATACACCTATTAAGAATGAATCATGGCTAGCAAAGGAAATGACAGCTAAGTCTGCGCGCTTGTGTCATCTTCAGGCTTTGATCACTTCTTCCATGCACATTCACACACATCAACCAGAAGTCCTTTCACAGATTGTGTCCTTTTGTGCAGTTCTGCCTAGTTACAAGTAGATGCTATCATTGTCATATAAATGGTGCTGAGTCACATCAGATAGGAAACATGTCTCATGTATATACTGCCTTTTATAACAACAGCCTGTCAGTTTCTGTACAGACTAAAAGTAACAAATATCAAAAATTACAAAGAACTAAGGCTACAGAAGTAAGCATGAGATTTTTATATCTTCTTAAAAGGAAATTAAAGCAGTCACAACTCAGGATTATTGTATATTTCTCAGTACTGGAATCTTCTACTTTATGCTGTATAACCCTTGGGAGCTCTGAACTGAACCAAGAGCACCTTCTCCCCATTTTCAGAGGGTGCTCAATCTGGAATTCTGGTGAAATTGGCCGTCTCCTTATTCTCTTTGTTATTAGGATGAGTAATTTCACCAAAACATTTTCCCACCCCTTTCAAAAAAACAAAACACAACAAAAAACAAACAACAATAAACCACAACTAAATCAGCTCCTTAATAGAAAACTCCAAGAATAAAGCAAACGTCCTCTTCTCACTACACACTGGCTAACACATATATACCATTGATTTGTTTGACAAAGACTACTAGAGAAAGCAAACAAATGTTTTCAAAACCTAATATACACATTTACAAGGTTTTCACTTCCTCAATGATGTTCAAAAAATTAATTGCAGGGTTATTTTTAACTGAATATGCAAAACATGACTGCAGAAATTTTTATACCTCTATTGCTAATATAATTTAGACACTTGAAGAATCACTTCATGATATTATCATATATGCAAATCCATGAAAGTCCACTACAAAGCAAGTCTACTACTTTACTCCTAAAATAATTTTAACTAAAAGTTTGATTCAGAGATAAGCATTTTGAAAGTTCCAACCAAAATTTATTCCAGTTTTATATCAGTACAGAATCTTCCTAAAGTTTCAGTCCCCAACCAGACAACATTAGAGCTGCTTTTTACACTCCAGCATCTCCTATGATCTCTAGCTGTAAGATTATGACATAGGAAAGACTCCACTTTTCTCTACCAGGTCCAACTTCAATGCCTCAAAACAGCTTTATATGAAGTACATATTCTACATACATAAAATGTATGTAATTCAACTTACTGTATTAACTGAGCATTGAACTATTAAAACTACCTGAATCTACGTTGAAGAAGTGCCCCTATTTACGACTTGAGGTGTTCATTGTTTTTCTTATTTTTCTTTTTTAAATCTCCATGTCTGATACACCCAGAAGTCAGAGCATTGACTTCTGTGCCTACTTTTCTCTTCCTGTGAGCAACCAGTGGATCTCAAAACAAAAACAAACAAAAACACAAGACAAACCAGATGAAAACAGAGGGCAGAAAGTACCACTTGAAAGCAGCAGTAAGAAAAAAGCCTAGCATAACTTTACTGTCCAACACATTTGCATTACTTTGGAAATTGACCAATTAAGTAACTCAAAACAGAGCAAGTCACTGTCATAAGTAACTTAGTCACAAGCCATCAAGTACAGCCTCATAGGTATTTCAGAATACTCTTGAATTTGCAGCTTTAGAATGTAGTTACACACAGGCCATTGACATTAAGATCCAAGCTACCAAAAAGTTTTAGTATTCAGTTTTGAGGATTCTAATGGAAGAACCGTCTCTTGCTCGTTTATTTTTTGGTATCTCTGAGAAGACCTGACAGAACTACTAGCTTATTATATGAATGCATAGGATCTTGGCATTCTACTTAGGAATGTATAAAAATGACTGAAAAATAACATGTGCAAGTGTTAAACTGCTTTTGAGCACAGACATTAAAACAAGCAAAAACAACAAAAGCATGCCTCAAAGAATGCCTTTTTCTCCAAGCCAAACCTTAAAATGCCTAAACAGAGCAGTGAAAAACCGGTTGTCTTAGAGGTTTGATGGGATAGTCCAGTCAGCTTTAAACTAAGGCTTACAAGAGAACAAAAATATCCCATGTGGAACAGTGCACATTCATGAAAAACAAATACCATTGAACAAACTCAAAAATTACATTCCTACCTTCCAATTTTTTTCCTTACTACTCATACTTTGGACCCTTCTTTCTTACCCCCCCCTTTTTTTTTTTAAAAATGAAAAGCATTTCTACTCACTACGTAAACCTGCAAATAAGACTATCTTTTTACTTTTAAGAATCCAACCCCTTTCTAAGTGATTCTCCCCAGTTGTTCGAAAGGTTTTGTTCAAGTTTCTCTGCATCAATTCTGACTAGCAGTACTCAAGGCACAAATGTAATGTAGAAATTGCAGTCCAGTAACTTCCTTTCTTTTAAGGATACTGTGTCAAGATGTCAATGTCAAAGAATTTATGAAGTATGAAAAAATTGTTGGAGAGAAGACAGTAGCAATTACTTCAAATTATTCAGAGTTGTTTCCTTTCTTTTCTGTGGTTCTTGATAGAATTTCCTCAAATATGCTAACACTCATTCCTTGCTAAATACTTGACATTTAAAGGTCTTGCACTCTGGCCAATTCACTGAACACAGAATGACACAGGGAACTCATGTAGGAAAAATCAAGAATAGCTGAAGCAACAGAAACTCAGTCTTTGAAGCAACTTGTTTCTGTTGAGACCTTAAGCTTAGCAATCATTTCAAGTTACACTTGGAATGGCTCTGCATCAGTGCAGGTTGCAAACTCTCCACATTTTTTTGCTATGTGTAATGTGTTAAATATGATGAAATAGGTTAAATATTTTTGCTCAGAAGTTATTTTGATAGAACAGTAACTCAGTTATGCTACAACACTAGCATTGTTACTAATAAATAATGCTTCCTACATCATTTTCAGTTAATCCAGTCAATCTGACTAGAAAGTATTTGACAGCTTTTCTATTAACGCTTTTAACATTCACAAAAGCAATAAAATACACTGTAGTTCTATTTATTTTCCACCTGTTTGCAAATTGAGAGAGAAGCCCCCGAGAACCTAGGCATACTAACTCACAACCACCATGTGTTCACCTACCTAACTGCGGACAGTGAAAGTAACTGCTCCTGGCTCTCTCCCAGAGCCTATTAACAGCTCATGTCCTCTCCTCAGACATAGGAAGATAATAGTTATTTATCTTAACTAGTCATCTAGGAAGCCCAGGATGTAAGCCAAGTTCTGAGAAATGTGCCTAGAGCTCGCATGTGAAGTGACCATTAGCTCTCCCTAACCTCAGCAGGAAGGCCAAGTATGCAAGCCATGTCAGTTCAGATCCCATTTAAACAAGATGGGCAGTGGGGGAAGACACCACACCATACACACCACCAGCACACGCAGAGCTCACTGTGTCATGGTCTGAAGGCCTTCTTATAGGTTTTTTCTTTTTTTAAAGATTAAGTCGGTGTAACTGACGTAACAGACCTGTCTAGATTACTGGGACACAAACAGGAAAAAAAGAAGTCTAAATACCTTATTTGGTTACACAAGACTAATAAAAACACATTTAAACAAAGAACACGAGTGCAGCCATTTCACACAGATGAAAAAATAAATATCTCCAGAAAATGTCATTTACAGCATTAAAGTTAGTAGCAAAAATCCTCAAACTTAAGGGGCAA
The DNA here is from genome assembly GCF_013377495.2 of Cygnus atratus. Taxonomy (NCBI): domain Eukaryota; kingdom Metazoa; phylum Chordata; class Aves; order Anseriformes; family Anatidae; genus Cygnus; species Cygnus atratus. The sequence goes on from NC_066364.1 coordinate 93,482,232, forward strand.
AGCTGACAGTTGTCCACAGCAATTAGGTTGCAGTGGCAGGATGGATGTTTAAGTCATCTGTTGCGTTTTATATTGAATTTGTGTTAAGAAAAGTTAAGAATGATTAGCTGTAGGGTTTTTTTTCCTTTTTGTTTGTTCTAATACATACACTCAGAAGTTTCCTGATCTCCTCAGATCTACAGTGCAGGCTTACTTCTCATTCATACTTAGTCCTACTTACTTGGATATGAACTACTTTCTAATAAAAGCAGGTCCAATCCTTTAACATCTATTACAACATACTGAAAAGCCAGTGGAACTCTTAGATCTTCAAATAAAAGCAACAGGAAAAACAGAAGCGGAATCCATCTCCCATGTGACAGTGCTGAAGTCCTATACTAGTAATTCTCAAATAGTCTTAAGGAAAATTAGTATTTTCCTCTATAGATTATAGATACCATCAGGATCCATGTTGAGAAAATTTAATAAAGAATACTTGAGCTCAGGCAGTTGGTGTCCATAGCTGTGGTTTATGTCATTGAGACCTTGCTACAGTCTTAAGACTGCAGGTGGGAACCAGCAGGAAGACATCTAAGTCCCAGACATCTTGGCATTTAAATTTAAAATTAATTCCACAGAACACTACTGAACAGTCCTGCAGGTGCCAATGTTGCATTTTTCTACATGAAAAGAGTACTATCAGGAAAGCAATACTGTAGTATAACACTGAAACGCTGGTCTCAGCACCTGGCACAAATACATCTAAGGTGGCTGCATGACTCATTGTCTGTCTACAAGAGGGACCGCCTCTTTATGAAGCACTTAAACCTGGATATAGTCATCAGAATATGCTAGTCCTGTCCTGAAACAAGTCAATAAAGGGTTCAAACTACCTCAGCGTTCTTTCTCAGCCAGTGTGCTCTTCAGTAAACCATCTCCTTCCCCTGAACACTGCTGCTGTGATAGATCCAGCAGATAAATCAATAAGCTCCATCATACGTAAATGCATGACAGTTCTTCAGTGCTCTTCTGATTAGATAACAGAAGTTAAAAGAACGATAACAACAAGGTTTTCAAAACCTCTGAACACTGTTTCTCTCTAATGAAGCTCTTTCACAGTAGTATCACAGCCACATATGTAACATCAAGACAAACTGTTCCAGGAATAGTTCTTTTCATGCTTGGGTTGATTCTGCAAAAGCCTATGCTAACATATGATCAATACTACAAACAGGCAAACTTTCAGTATCAACAACGAATTTCAGTCAGTTCTACCAAACTGAGCTATACCTGGATCACTAAAGTAATCAACAAGATTAAAGAGCCCCAGAAGCCACTACATACAGGCTTTTTGTCAGACCTTAGAACAGCCTTACCCGGTGATAAAAAAATAAACAGAAGCAACAGTTTGAAAGTCACTTTTTCTGACATTAAGAACGTGGCAGAAAAGGAATAAACATACAAGGGCTAGCCTTTCATTCTCGCTTAACTGTTCCTTTAACTGTTTCTGAAAATGTTGTATTCAATCCTTTGGAGGAATAAAAAGAACTATAAAATCAGTGAATAAATGAAATTGGTTAGTGATTAAGTTCAGTCCTCTACGAGAAACATCTAGAATTGCTTTTATTGCAACTTTTGTTCATGCATACACACGCTTGGTAAGCATTCAGAACCAAAAGGATGATTTAAGGCTCTTGCATTCACATATATTTTGATCAGTTACACTCTGTAAAAGTTTTCACAAGTTATTTTTCAAACTGACATTTTAAAACAAACTCACAACTGTATTAAACAAAAGCAGTTAAACAACCTTGATAAGTAGGAGTCCCTTCAAGAAAAACTGATAAAGGTTTTTCTTTTAGTCAAGCTTCCTCAAAAGAAATGGAGCATGTAACACAAGTATCCCTTTGTAACCAAAATATTAACAATATCACTATTTAATTAGCTGATGTAAGCCTCTGTAAGGTCAGTGGTTACTTCTGTCTTCACAAAACAAAATGCAAAAGATCTAAGGTTTTATTAAGAAAATGCATGTGGCATATGGTTTACAACATTTTTCCTCATCATAAAGTCATGATGGCTTTTGTTGGTTTTGGTTTTATGCTCAATAACATTATGACAGCATTTTTAATGAAGAAAATGGATTTCTTACCTTCAACCCGTGATTCCAAGTGCTTATCCAACTCTGCATCTTTTTTCACTGCCTCATCTGAGACCTTAGGAGCATTTGAAAAACAAACTAGTACAATACTCATGTTATCACGACTCCCCTATGCAACAAAGAAAAAGAAGAGTTAGGCTCTTTAGATTTCATCTTTCCTTTTTTTATTCTCGTTACCAGTTGTATTTTTACTTACAGTATTGTATCCTAGACTTACCTGGGAAAAAGAAGCCTTGCAATCAAAGTCTTTGATTAATAACAACCTCTCTTTCTCAACTAAACTACTCATTTAAATTGATTTTCACTGATTTTACATTCTTAGTCTAAGCTAAAATTATTTAATGCACTTTATGTGCCAACTGTTTAAAAATAACATTTCTACATAAAATAACCGTTTAAAACAACATTTAAGAAAACAGGAAAATTAGACTGTCATTTAACGTTAACCTTAAGGAAATGAAAAAAATATTTATGTTGCAAAATGAAATGCTGAATATTCTAAACTACCAGAATAGCTAGTTTCAGCTATTAATGTGTAAGTTTGAAAACATTCACTATGGCTGTTCAACAGGAAGTACACGTTATACCTCATGCACCTTGAGGAAAACAGGTAAATTACAAAATAAGAATTCATTTAGTATGGCCAAACTGACATTACAGACTATCTCATGCTCAGCAGTATAAGCCAATGGCTTTTGCAGATAATAATTTTAATGCCAATTGTTCACTAGTAAGCTCCAATACCATTTTCCTCCTCACCTTTCAAAATTACAATCCATAGCCAAATTTTAAAATTACAATTCAAATTTAAAAGCAAGGAGATCCAGAAAAACTGTAATTTGAACTCCTGGTTTAAAATCAAGATTTTTTTTTTGTCAAGTTCTCTATTCTTGCACTTTCTGTCAAGTTCTCTATTCCTGGTCTAAGTTTGAAATCTTTAACAAACGTTATGTAAATAGCTCCTTATCCAAACTAAACCAGAAATCTGTGTGCCATTTTTCACTGCATATTGTTTCTCTATAACCCCAACCCACTGGGTAGTTCCTATCATTTACCAAAACAACTCATTCTTCAAAGGAAATTAGGTAGCAATCCAACATCAGAATAAATTCCTTCAGAATGCAGGACTTGTCCCAAAGTCCCAATGTAGGTCTTGGTCCAAATTCCTTTTTATATCAAGCATATGGATACACTTAGTATTTTACAATAGATAATACTTCACATCCTGAAGACCTTCTAACCTTGCCACAAACTGCTCAGATCCAGGATCTTACTTTAGAAAATTGAGGTTAAAATGAGGTTAAAAACATGAGGTTATGTCTACTGCTTTACTGAAAGTATACTAGAGTGACAAGTCATTAATGAAGCTGATCGAGTGCTTGCTCAGAAAAGCCGGGGCATTTAAACCAATCTTACAACATCTGACATATGCTGGAATACAACCATATTTCCGAAAAAGTTACTTACCCTTTACTGTTTAATTCTAATTTCTAAGTTTTAAACCTTCCTCAAAATGGCATGTTTGGTCTATGGATTCATCAAGGAACTTTATTTGTATTAGTAGGAGTTACACTTTTGAGGGAATGCTGGAAATGATAAACCTGTGAAACGTTTACAGACCAACCTGCAATATCTCCTAACGAACTTGAAATTTGAGGAGTGCAAGCAAGCTCAGATGCAAAAACAGTGCTTCTTCATCTGAGCTACAACAATTAGCTGAGGACACCACTTCAGATGATAGACAAAACATACCCTGATGAGGAGATAGTAGTACAAGCACAGATATTATGCAAAGGAGAGCAACACCACCCAACTCAAAAGAGCAAAAAAATACAAACTTTGCACAGAATGTACTTTTTTTTTTAATTATGTTTTTAAAAAACATTCACTTTAGAAGTTGGAAACAAAATTTAGAGCTGGAACTATATGCAAACATTACACTAAACTTTTATTTTTGCAACTGCCATCGCCTCTCCAAGCACAAAGGATGAGGCTGTACACTCTTCAGCAAAGACAGTCAAATGGGTACAGAAGTTTGAGGGTAGGAATAGGGAGAATGGAAAGATTAGGCCAGAAACTGCTGTTAACATCGTACCCATCTAAACAGAAGATAGATTCAGAACATCTGCTTGGAGAAAACAGTTACATACCTTATGTAAACAAGTGTCCACTACCCAATTGCACACTTTTTCCAGGTCATCTGATACTTCAAGTCTAGACTTAACAAATTCACAGAGCTCTTCGTTGCTCATTACATCCCAGATTCCATCACAAGCCAAGATGATAAACTCATCTTCTTCTGCCCTTAAAATTTCACAAACCTCTGGCTCTGGAGAAACAAGTTGTTCTGTAGGGCCTTTACCGTCAACACATTTGTAGTCATAGTCCCCCAGAGCTCGAGAAACTGCCAATGAACCATTAACGCGCTGAATCATTACACTGCCTCCTGCATTCTGGATTCGCTCTTTCTCCCTTGGGTTGCAAGGTTTGTGATCCTGTGTTGAAAAACAGACTTGTCCATTCCTATAGAGAACAGCACGTGAATCACCACAATTGATAAAGTATACATGCTCGGGTGAAATCATAACTCCCACTGCTGTTGAGCCACTTCTGTCCATCCCATTTCTGAGGTCTGAGAAATTGCGCATATACTCATCAATTTTCAAAAAGCCAGTTCTGATTCCACTCTTGACATTTTCCACTGAAGGTTCAAGAGCAGATCCAGGTTTTTCTGCCGCCCTAAAGTCTTCATTGTTAGTGATGTGTTCTAGTAAGTGTGTGGAGCAATAATTTGCAACACGAGATCCTGCGTGACCATCATAGACAGCAAAAAAGGACCAGTCCTCTAAGCCGTGAGGAATACCTACAACAGCTGTGTGAGCATCTTCCATTTCCACTCTCCATCCCTGCATACTGCTGAGGCCGTAACGCAAGCCATTCCCTGCACCATGAGCATTATGTTTTTCAGTTTTTGGTTTATCCAAAAATGCACCCATGTTTATGCAATATCAAATCTGGAAAACAGAGAAGAAGAATCTTAGTTATAAATCCACCACTCTATCTAAGTTCACTCAGCAATGTCAGTTTTGTTCTCCCTTCCCTTTCTTCTTAATAAAACACATTACAAAGCATGCACATGTGCAAATATCAACTATAAGGCGGAGGGAGGGATAATTAACAAATGACATTAATGAAATTGGAACTTACAGACCCTTGTCTGCCTTTCAGGCAGTATGGTTTCTATTTTGTGTGTGCACAGGGTTTTTTGTTTGTTTTTGTCTTTAAGACTAAATATGCAAGAAGGCTCTCCATATGAAGGTGGAGAACTTCACGTACCTCTGTAGCCCAATTTTGTCATTCTCTGCTGGAAGAGTAACATCCATATTACTCCTATTCCCCTTCCATTTTCACTAGGACATGAAGAAAAGCTAATACTTTATAAATAAGTACCAACTGACTTGCTAGCTTTGCATGTACTGTGCCACTTCTTTAATCTTGTAAGCATGGCAAAATTGACAATAGAGAAATGTAGACCACTCACGAAAGGAAAGCATGATTACAGCACTTCCAAAGAAGCAGTAAGTCATTTCCCACTTTGACCCAAGAAAACTTTTCACAGGATTCTCTTACTATATTACTTACTCCTTTGTAATACATTTCAATTTTTACCATCCCTAAAAGACATTCACGTGGTTTTAAGTTCATAGATGCACTGATCTTGATTTTAAAACACATCCAGTTAAAACAGATATGAGCTCTCTAAGGGAAGAAAATATTCCACAGAAAGTTAGTTCCTCAACATATGGAGAAGATCTGCTTCAGAATATGTGAGAAGCACCCTCAGAGAGTAAGCTTGCAGATACAAGTAACCTACACTGAAGCTTCAGAGGACTTCCAACTTCCTCTCCTATACGAGAATAGGTCATCCTATGCAGGCCTGAAAAAACACCTTGCACTTTACAAAGTCAGCAAGGAATATTTTCTTTAACTCAGAGACCCCGCAGTACTTTTTCTTTTTTTTTTTTTTTTCAAAAACCCAGAAAACTCCTTATCATGCTAACAATGAGTACCCCATGAAACCCTTAGCGACTGGCTGTAAAAATGATAGCAACTTTCAACCAGCAAAAATCTGAGAGCCTTGACTGATCGCGAGCAAGTCAGTCGCTAGTGTTTCCACACACTAGCACCTACCAAACCTGTGGAGTCACGATAAACTGCTTTAAGAGCTTGTTACCATGTCAGAACGAAAGCTTAATGATTCATTTCTTCTTTCATTCCCCTCCACTAAAGATATTTTCATCATCCATAGATTACTCTAACAGGAGAGATGAAAAGGAAATAGTACACTGCAAGAGGAAAAGCTTATGGCTAGATTCCTCACCCCACCCTGCCAGGGTAATTTCAGAACTTTCAATCAGATAATGCAAACTTCACACTCTGCTCCAGTGGCCTCCATGAAGGGCTGAGGATCCCCATTATTCCACAGACCAAGACTTTACTCAGCAGCTATACTTCTTTTGAACTATATTTCTCACTCTTAATGTAAATTTAGACACTTCTCCAAATATTGCAGCAACTCCCTATCTGCTTTACTTTTTAGTATAATTTACTTCCTTAATTCATGTTTAATGGTCTTTAATTCAAGTGCTACTAACACTGCAGAAGGATGAACATGGTTCTGGTATTTTTTTATTAAAAAAAAAGAGGAGTACTTTAGCACTTGGCTAAATCAAATCAACTGAGAAGCACCAGAATTCAGATGGCTCTTATGTTCAAGTACCATGTTATATTCTAATTACAAGCCTTGGAGTTATCTCTTCTGAAGATCCTTTAAGAGATGTAGAATAAAACATCATCAATTGGATTCCAAGTTTAGACACATCTGCTAGAGAAAAAGATTTCTTTAGCAATCAGCTAAAGGAAATTGAGGTTTTGCATGTACAGAGTAAATTCCAACACCGTGCAAATACCCACCTCTAGCTCAGCTCTGAGCTACTACCATGATTTTTGATCATTCACATCTATTAGGGAACTCTATAATTGCAGACTAGTTGACTATCTCTCTGTACCAATCTTCTGGTATCAAGAAGTCCGGTATTATAACACAAGTCTTGTACTTAGTAAATTGCCTTAAGCTGCTGTTAAAAAACAACTATTGTGTGACACTAAAGAAATATATCCTAAGCCCTGTACGTGCTCCAAAACGAGCATTCCATGTACAAGGTACACATCTCCAGTAAACTCAAGTCACAAGAACACACTACAAAGTTGCTGCCAATTTGTTTTTACTCTATATAAACGTGAAAACAGTCCTCAAACTAGACTTTGTAAAGCAAAACCAAGAGTACCATTCATTTGAATTGATAATTAACTGGCACATCTTATACAAAAAGCAAGAATGACTTCAGACCAGCAGCCAACTTTCTCAGAAGACTTCCCATACTTTCAGCAAAGTCAAATCATTAAGCCCTTTCAAACACCTACTCTCCATCCCCAACTTCCCCTAATTCCCCCCACCTTTCCAGTCCATTCAATGTTATGATATTATCCAAAGAATTTTACAAACAAGAAGCCCCGTTATCTGTACTCTTTCTCTCTGCAGTCACTATCTACATGTCTCTTACTACCTGGGATAGTAGAGAATGAAGTAAGGAATCATACGACTGTGTAATGAAGATCAAAACTCATCTAACTACAAAAGTCTATGACCTGACTATTGACTGTTTTATACATACGCATTTATACTGTATACTAAAGTCAAAAGCATGGGTTCCACATCTTAGCTTCACCTGTTTCATAAGTAGCTTCTGAATGAGTTCTTACAGCTCAGAATGAGTAAAAAATTGAAAAATTGTCCTATTTGCAATTATATTTGTAATATTAAATAAGATATTTAGAATATTACAAATATTTAATAAAGGATGTAGAGACAGACTTACAATCAATAAGTAAACAGTAAGTTTAGGTATCAGTTTATGGCTGGTCCTAAAGAAAACACCAAATACATAGAAGAAATCTTTCTATCACTGTGTATATTATGTATGCTATACAAAGCAGCAGCTGGCTTGAAGATTAGCTGAAAAAAAATCAAACCATTTTAGTGAGCATGGAAGAAAGAAACAGCCACTAAGTTCTTTAAAACAGCATATATTCTGCAGATCAAGAACAGAAACCTAGGTTTCCCTTCTTGTAATAGTTTTCTCACCTCCAGAAAGGAAAAAAAAAAAATCACCTGCTAAGTACCAATAATGACTAACGGTAGCTTTTGTAAGGCCTTCAGAGGAATCTCAGCAACATGCTGCTAGAGCACTAACTCTAACACTCTACTGTACACTCTTCATCTCTACTTTAAAACCAACCGTTAAGTCATTTACAATCAAGTTCGATGCTGCAGGTCTCTAACAAAAGCTGACGTCCCTTTCCCAGGAAAAAAAACTAACCCAAGACATACTTTTCTAAAGTCCAAATGTGTATTCTTCCCTAACGTTTCCTACCCGATGCAAATTTTACATGAGGTCCTTATCTTACATACAGGTAAGGCAACCAATAGTTCAACCCTAGGAAACCAAAGTCATCTACGCTTTTGAGGTATGGAAATAGAAAGCATAAAGCCAAAAACCACACCTTCTGACACTGAAAAATTTGTGGTCCGTCTCCATTTCCCCACAGCTACACACCGAATACATATATTTGCATTATATCAGCTCTGAAATACACAGTCCTAAACAGCAGGTTTGTGAACAAGTGTGAGTTTCTCTGTTTAAAAGAAAAACAACCACACCCTCTGATTTTCTCCAAGATATACCCATAAAATGGTAAAGAGTTCTTGCTCAGCTCCAGAATACCCATGATGAGTTTATTTTCCACTCTATCATAGAAGGGGAATAGGAAGCTACTTTAAAGGAAAAACATGTTTCTTCCCACATAGATTAAATTGGCAGAAATAACACTTACTTGCTAGTTGCCACGAAGGCATACAAAAATGTAATTAAATAATACAGTCTGTACCCATGTTTTTGTAGATACCATAAAATAATTTCCAGATCACTTGAGAGTTCCAAAAAGAACTACTACTTTGATGGCCAACAGTCCCAAAGACAATAGTGGGTCTTTTCATATAAGGAGAATGGGTTAAACATTGATCTTTTGGGCTAAGGTCATAAGAGTATGCTGCAAAATCTCTCTTCCTCAGAAAGGTTCACTCAACAGGCCAGCCATTTTTAATAAGTCAGTGCTGTAGAAAAGAAATAGTGCCAGAGTCTCCTGTTACAACATCCATGTGCTCCTTCTGTAAAAAAAGGATGCTTCCACAGAAATAAATGCTGCACTAGATATTAAAAGTGCAAGTGACAGATGACAATACCTGTGACAACTTCAAAGCTTAGTGGAAGTACAGGAAGAAGCAGTTTTTCTGGTTTAACTAAAAAGATTTAAACTAGCCTTGTTTAAAAAAGCTCCTGTCTAGTGTGAGAGAGACACTCTATACATGAGATGTGTCTCTACAAATGCACACATGCATCCTGTAGATTGTTTTGCCATTTGTAAAGGTTCAGAGTATCTCTCGATTTACATGAGAAATACAGCATGACAGAATATTCAAGTAAATACAAGATTACACTAAGTAGGTAAATACAAGCTCATTTAGTGAGTGAAGTCTTTAAAGATTTCTATTTTTGATCCCAGAAAACTTGGAATCCCTTTTGACTTACTGACCTTAAAAATTACTGGCACTACATAAATTTACATTAGGCAAATAGTTACTGAAATTTTGAGCAATAGCTCTACTTTAAGTTTGGCTGGAGCAGCTACCGTAACTTCAGTTACTACAGCACAGGCACGAAGTACTGGCAGACTTGAACAGCAGTTATTGGAATCTCAGAACGAGATCTTAATATTTAACATTCACTTAAAAATGAAATGCGAAGAAAGCCAGTAATTGATCGCTATTTATGCCCATGTACTATGGGCTTTGTTTGTTTTGAGTTGTTTTATTTGTTTTTAAATAACCTTTTGGCAAGGAGCAGGTTGGGAGTCAACATCAGAAATGGTCCCAGTGATAGAGCTGACCAAAGATTCACTTTGTACTGATACGAAGAAATTGAGTATGAAGATAAACCTCTAATATAGATCTTACTACCCAAAACGTTTCCTGCCCGAAGTCCAGTAAGCTTTTAAACCAGAAAGTTCAAAATGTTGCCAGCTAGCCCCCAATGCCACGCAGGATACATGCCTAGGAGCTACAGCTGGAACTCCAAAATGAATTTATGCATCTTTGTTATGGGGGGGAGGAGGAGGTTGGAACAAAAAAACAAGAAAACCCACACTGCACTACTTTTAAACCAGCAAGTGAAAAAGGAGGCAAAATTTCAGAATATGCTTCAGCTACTTTAAGCTGGTCTGGAGGTACAAAACAATCATGGGCAGTCTTTAACACCGTGGATTTACATCCGTTTTCAATGTCTATAGCAATTCATGAAAACAGAATTTGCTATGCCTCAGCTATTCACCACTACCTTGTGCCAGCAATTTCTTCTCTTTCGGAACTGCTGGCTGAGATGTTTTTGCTGCTGCTCTTCAAATTGTCTCACTGAAGAGGTGCAAAATTGGCTTTAATGTTTCAGAACTTTGTGACTCTGACTGTACTGGATTTAGAGGCCAGCAGATCCAAGACAGCAGTAACCTCCTACAGGGAAGACTGTGGGAGTGCGTAAAAAGAAGCACCAGGAGCTAGTTTAAGACCCATAACCTTTTTAGCTAGATTGTTAACACCAGAAACATACATATGCTTGTGGTCCTAGTGGCAGATAAATTTTAAATGGGTTGATACATCAACAATTTGAGATTCTAAAGTTACTGTGAGGCAGACAATGCATTTAAGTAATTAGAAATACACACAGAAGCACTGTGCTTTAAGCTTTGGGGTACATTTAGTGCTAGGAGCTGGGTGCGTGTACTTAAGCTACTAACAAAATATCACAATAGAGTTAAGGGCAGAAGGTGACTGAATTCCCTCAATCCCAAATCAAGCACTAGGAGACCAAGAAACCGTCTTCCGAGATTTGAAATAAAATGAAGTGTAAAGCTAAAAAAAACACACACAAACCTTAATTTGCCCCTTGATTTCACTTTGTCATCAAGTCACAGGGTAAGAAAAGGTGACTAGCTCTAGAAATAACTTTGATAGCACTTGTTAAGTCAAAACTAATTTAGATTATGCTCTATCCCATTCAGTTTTGTAACTATTGAAAAACTAAGTTTAAAGACTGGTATAGAATAAAGCTACACAAAAAAACTGCGAGCAGCTTAAGGAACTATCAAATATGCACTCATAGCATATCAAGCGAATACACCACACAAAGTGACAAATATGTCAAAGTTTGCCTTTTCAGAAGTTCATTTCATATTCTGCTTTCTTGCACCCTATTAAAACATAAATGAAGCCACATAACTGCAGATCTTTAAGACTGGTTTATGTGACAACTGCCTGTCTCTTATGGATAAGTTCCACGCTTTTATGCTGTGGCTTATTTTTCTGGAATGCAGTTTGGTAGGTGCAAAGTGAGAGATCGTATCTCAGACACCCAACATGAGTGGGTGTCTTGAAACAGGAAACTTGAAAGTAGACTCTGAACCTACCTTTGCAATCACAGCAAATAGTATAAAGCCATCATCAGTGCTCAGGTTGACATATTTTACAGTCACCAAGCCTTTATCAGTACATGCAGCATCACCCTTACGTAAACTGCAGAGGTCAAATTCACAAAGTTTTGTGGTCAGATGCAAACCTGAAGTATGCAGTGTTCCCCCTAGTTAGCTATGCATAATTCTGTGATTGCTTGTGTGGCTTCTGACATCCAGCAGCCCTCAGTCCGTGTTGACATCTCAACTAGGGACTTACCAAAGAAAAGGAATGCAGATGAGATGTCATTCTCAGTAAAGAAATACTCTAGAGTATTAAATTTCTTCATTTAATGTCACTCATCTTAGTTTTCTAGGTAACAAGTTCAGATTTTCTTTATCAAGATTTCCTTCAAACATTATGAAGTCTGGGAAACTTAATCCCCGTCTAGGAAACGCCAGTTTTATTTGAGTTAGAGATTAACCATATGAAAAGTGACATGTAAGACACAAATACCCAGGCTGGTTCACCTAGTACATCATCAGGTCCAGGCAGTGCAAAACAAACATACTGTTGTTTCTACACCTCCAGGGGAACAGTGAAGGCTCAAGTGTCTAAAAGCCAAGCTACCTCTCTGCAGACCAGTATTCGCTTCATTGTGCCGTCTTGAAGTAAGAGTTTGGTGCACAGGCACCTAAGTGAAATGGGTCTGCTCAGTTCAGATATTATCAAGTCAAGTTCATCAGCTCTGAAGTCAGATTTCATCCTTACCTCGACCTCTACAACAAGGCGTGGCTTTATTGTACCACCCCGTGGACTGCACTGTACTTGTTTTTTTTTCCTACTGACCATACTAGAGTAAATTCACTATGAATATTTATATGCCACAATATTAACCGAAATTCATTTTGCTCACCTCTATCAGCTCATACTTCCTGTGGCCAATAAGCCCGTTCTCCCTTCTTAACTGCACTAGTAAAAACAGAGGTACATGCATAGCATTTGGATATTACAAAGCACCGACTTAGTATAAAAATGATCCTTCCCTAAATAAAGTTTACAGTTACTTCTACGTAGAATCTTCTTTCTTCCCCTAAATTCAATAGAAGACCAGATATTTTGTGTGTTAAAATTACTTAGTACCTTCTCAAGCTACCACCAGCCAGGTTTTACTAAAGAAATAGCATGTAAAATTTTGAAGAAAAGAGCCACTGTTCAGCCAATACATCATGGGTATCAAAATTGAAGGATTTATTTTACTCATTAGCACAAAGCAGTATGTCATTAAAAATGAGTTCTTCCTTATCCTAAATTTAATGCATTTAAAACAACTTCTCTCATCTTTTTCAACGTTTAATTAGTCAGACACATTTTTGTGAGAATAAGGCAGAAATGAATGCCTAATTCACATGATCAATTAATTGTTCCCAACTAGCTCTGAAAGACCAGAATAATTGTTCTGCAGCAGGTCTGCAGAACCACAGTAAAACACTAAACCCTTTATTTACTTAATTGAGGAGTGACTTGTTGATTCACACACACAAATCGGAGGAAAACACAAGGGTTGGGCGAGATGAATGCTAGAAGTCCATTCCAGCAAAAAATTAGTCCATGACACTATAAGAAGTTGTGCTTTTTTCAACTTGTTACATCACTGCAATTTAAATATAAACATTAAATTATACAATAAAAAGATATAAAAAAAATAAAAAACGCATCTGAAAACTAAGCCAACCAAAACCCACGAAAACAAAACATTTTTTTCTTTCTTTATTCCCTTTTTTTCCTTTCTTTCATTATAGCAGCAACAATTGATGCCACCTTCCTGGCACAAACGTGTCATTGACCTATGCATCATCCAACCTCAGAGTAAGACATACAAGACTGCTCGATATCAACATCCCAGACTCTGGTTCTGCCACTCTTGAGAAGTACAGCCTAAGGCAAACAACTCTAAGGCAAGCAACTCATCCTGTCAAAGATACCAAAGGGTGAAATCAAGACTAAAAGGCTTTAACTTCATCATAATTCTGCAGATTCAGCATGTGCAATACAGCAATTTGATGGATAGTCTTCGAAATACACAATCCCTGTTTAAAAACAGAAGTACATCATTCAGAAAAACAAAACATGCAGGTTTTGCGACAGATTTGTAGTGTTTTCTGTGTTTTATTAATACTGCTTTGTAGCATTTATCATTTTCTAAAAAGAGAGTAAAAGGACAGATTTTTAGTTCCCCACACACAGGTTGAACAGACAGTGATTGAGAAGTGGGACAAGAGTTAACAGCACAACCTCACAGCCTGTCAGATAAAGTTAGGACAGAAAACCAGCAGCCAAAACATTTTCACTGACCTGGAAGAAGACATCAACCTTTCCCCTTGAAAAGGTCATTCAAGAGTTGAAGTGGACTTGTAACAATAATTTAGAGATTTTCTGTAACTGATTAAAAAGGGTAACTTAAGCAGTACTGCTGCTATTAGCTCGTTTAAGGAAGTACAAACCTCGAGGGGAAGAAAAGCCACATGCAGACAGTAAGCTGATTTCAGCTCATGGTGGCAAAACACTTCACGACTGACTGACACTATACCATCTTTTGTGTGAGAAAACAGCTTCCTCAAAATCTGGGTCAGCATGCATTTGGGTGTTGAAAAATTATTTTTTTTTCCATTTATTAACAGTGCTTTGTACTATAGCAAAGAGAAGCTATACTTTGTTATATTTTCTCCCTCCCTACTTTAAACAAGATTAAGCAAAATTCAAACGTAATTAAGGAAGAAAAAACATCCTTTTACCCAATCTGTTCTCGCATTTATGGTTAAAAACTTAGTCAATTACAAATTGCAAATTAAAACACAGCCGGAGTGATTATACCTTCCCATAAATTTCCAAGAGGCAGAATTAGTTCTTACCTGCAATCACAACCTTGTCAAGGTTCTAGTTCAGTGCTGAGAGAATTAGTTTACATTCCTGCTGCCAAGAAGCACATAACAGAATGACTTGCAAAACCTTGAGATAACAGTACAGGACACAACATCTGCTTTATTTTGGTATTTCCTAGAAAGAAACAAAGAAAGCAGTTAGCTACTCCAGATGGCATACAACAGATTTGTACATGAACTTAAGAAAAAGCTGTATTCAAGAAAAACAGAAGTGCACAAACTAAAGCTATGTCTGGATATCTAAAACCTTTCAATATACTCTCTAAACAGCATATTAAAGATTCATGCTAAGAAAAAAAAAGATTTTTTTCTAATTTCCTTCACCAGCACAGGCTAGCACTTAAAAAGCCATCTAGCCTATTACCTGACATTCGTGTCCCTAAATTGAGTTACAGAAGGAACAGCTTTTGCACGCCTGCTAACATAAGTGCTATTCACCTGCTTAAGTGACAGAGTACACACAGTGTTTGACAAAATTGAAATCAACCAAGCGCAGCAAGTGTAATTTGTAAATTCTCTACTTTGCTTGCTTAGATGTAAAAATGCACAAGGGTTTTGCAACTGAAGTTTAGTGCCTTTCTTTATAAGTATTAGAACTCCTCTGAAGAAACAGTTGTCATACATCTTTAAAAGTAGTTTCAATAAAATTCATCATAAATTCATTTTCAAATGCAGAAGTATCAGGTAACTAACAATTCAAACGTACGTATCTCCACAAGCATCTAGACATCTAAATCCCATTATTTTCAGCAGGATGCAAATGCCCAAATTCCTTCATGGATCAGAGACTACATATTTAACCTTACAAAACACTGCATCTTACAAAAGTTACCATGACAGTACACTGGTAGAAGGAACTACCCCAGGAAGAATTCTGGATAGCAGCCAGCTTTGTCTGGGGCAGGAGGGAAATACAAGCCTTTCTGTAACGCTGTGATTTTCAACTGATTACAGCACACTCTGAAAGCCCAGCCAGCTCTGCTGGGCTGAAGGAGGCACAAAGGGGACACGCTGCAGGCTTGGACTTTAAGGCCAGGGACTGAAGAAGCGAGCTATGACAACATTTCATGACAGTCTGCCTCTTCCAAATGGTAACTAGTCTTTTTCAACCATCACAAAGCACCTGTTTTGATTCTCATAAAGAAGGAATACTCCGCTACAGTTTGAGGAAGAGCTGTATGGGCTCAGTTAGTTTTATGCGCATGATGTCACGCTGCTGCAAGCCCTTGTGTCCTCCCCATCATTCTCTCTTAGGCACCACAACAGGATGGATGGTTCAATGAATCAAGCTAAGCCAGAAAAAGTCAATTACTTTCTGTAGGTTTAGCTCTCTGAACCAGCTTGAAAATGCCTTTCAGGCAAGTGCCAGAAATGCAGAACCAGCAGCTGCTGCCAATTCAGATTTGCTCTGAGTATTCCGAAACTACATGTTAAGCAGCATCCGCTAAATCATTAATGGACTCTGAAGAACTATTTTGAAATAACTAGACAGCAAATGTCTTAAATCATTGTACTGGACCACATAGCAAAAGCTTTCCTCCAAAAAAGTTATGAAGTTCATCAGTAAAAAAAATAAATAAATAAATAAAATTTCTTCTATACCTGAGAACTTCAGGAAAAAAGAAAACCACAAAAAGCATGGATTCACAAAGTTGCAGGTAACAGCAGAACTCCCTCTTCTGAAGTACACCAGGGCACCAGGGCTTCTTAAGTGACCGGGGCACGAACACAGAACACGACCACAACACAACTCCCTTCAGACAGCCTCTCCCACCTCCAGAAGCCGGCCCTAACTGTGAGGCTACAGGGCAGGTGCATGAAGTGCTCCAGCCTCACTTCTTCTGATGCTACTCCAGCAGCCTCCGGAAGTGGCTGACTCACAAACACGGGCCCAAAGACAAGCATTATGCTTCCCAGAAGCAAAAGTCTTGATCCCTCCCAAATTCTTCTACTCTACAGAGGATGCGAGAGCATTCATCAGACGAGGGTGACTTCTAGCCTTGAAACTGGATTCTTACATCATGGCGGACTCAAAGAGAGACGTTTGGAGCTAAGAGCACCTTGCCCCAGTATGCTCCCATTCACACAAATTCTGTCCGCACAAATTCTCAGAAGTGTGGAATAGAGGTATTCAGTGTTTCAGAAGAGACAAAAATACCTCGAGAGATACTCCATCACTGAACACTGCCCAGCAAGGGGACATGACTTCTGTTACTTCGGCACAGCAGTGCCTCTTACCTCTCTAAGTAAGCCACAGGTTTTTATTCTGTATGGAGATACTTCGGTTTGTGATGCAGCCTGGGGACAACAAGCTACTGTATCAAGGCCCCAGAAACTTGGGTGCAGAAAATGTTGCTATAAGCAAATAAAATGGTTTTACGTAGATTGCCAATCATAAGCTACTTCACAAAAATAAAGCTGAATGCCTCCCATTAAAGGCTTAAGAGAATTACAAAATGTATTAAGCATTTTATATGGGCTCCTTGAACATTTGGCGTCTAAATAGTTATTTGAGTAGGACTAAGTTTGTTAGTAAGTTTCTATTTTTATTTTTTGCTATTAAGATACTAGTACCATGGTGTAAAATTTTGGGCAGACCTGTGTGGTGCCAGGAGTTGGACTTGATGATCCTTATGGATCCCTTCCAACTCGGGATATTCTCAGATTCTATGATTCTACCCTGCAGTAACATAGTTCTTAATTGAGCGTAACTAAAACAGCCCTTGGCTAAAAGAATTTGAGTTTCACCACGCTTACAGCATTTTCTTCAGATGCAAAAGACTACACAGCCAGAGCCATCACAAGTAAATCACTGCTAAAGAACTGAAACCAACAGTCAGCAATAACCACGTTTAAAAAAAAAAAAAACACACCAAGCAGGCAAGAATCTTGACAAGTTCGAAGAACCCTACCATTGCACTTCAGAGAAGGGTAAGCAGCACATGCTAGCCTTTCTGATCATTAAATACATCTTTAAACAACCTTGATGGTAAAAGCACTAATGAACTTCAAGCTGAATCCAAATGTTAAAGCAAGCAAAAAACATCACACCATCCAGTCCTTTGCAAGTTTTCAGATTCTGGTCAGCCAAGCACCAGAAATACACTTCTTGTGCAGTTCCACAAACAGCTGCAGCTGACTTTTTAAAGGACAACCAAATCATTGCTGCTTTAAAACAAACCAACCAACCCCACTCCCTAAGCATCACGAAAAACAAAGTAAAATCTAATGTATCATATTTGACTTCATAACACCAAAATACTACCACTGCTGATACCATCCCTCCGAACTGTGGGTGATGCAAAAGTTAATAAAAGATTTTACAGAAATAGAAGACACCAGAGGGAGAAGGAAAAGAGCAATCCCATAAGCTTACTGCAAGTTAGCCAGTATACTGCAACTTCCCTACTGCACGTTGTCAACATATGGTAAATGTAAGATAATATCCCCCTCCTCACACAGACATGAGGCGACCTGATTTTACAGTAAAAAAGAGCACGTACCAAAGGAGTGCACTAGCAGTGCAAGTTCATGCAGTAGTTCTTCGTTAACCTACATATATGACAAAGCCCAAACATAAACGAGCAATTAATGTCTGTGTAACTACTTGAGGAAACGTACAACTTGCACCCTAAAGAGCAAGTCGTTCATCTTTTACAGTACAAGATGAAATGAACTTTCTCTGCAGTTGCTGATTGATTCTTAGTTCCATACAACAATATCGTGAATCAACCAAAACTGAGCTAAGACTTTTCTTTTAATGTTTTTCCACCCAAATGCTGAAGCTCTGTTAAAATGTTAATTAGTGCAACACCTAAAGCAAAGGGAATGAAGAAGAGTTTGAAATTAAGACCTCTAAGAAGCAAGTTAAGTGCTTTAGCCTTTTTGAAGCAGCTAAACTAGTAACCAGGTTTTGCTAAAAGTACAGCGGCATCTAAAATGCAGCAAAAAGATGTAAAATCGAGGGTTTCTTACAATGCTAAGTATCTTGGAGTAAATTTACTTGGGTTTCTGGTGAATATTTAGATCAGCAGTTTGAAGCCGACAGTGCAACGTTTCAATTGCAAGTTAATCAGTCGAACTATTCAAGCCTGCACTTCCAAGGGGAACAGGTGATTAGCATTGTATTTAGCAGCAGTACAAATCCCAGTAATACTAGGGGCTTGGCAGTCTGGTTCAGTATACTTTTAAATATTACTTCACAAATGGTGGGCTTCAGTTACAGCACCAGAGAACTGGCTTTTGATACATCTTGAAAAATCTTGAAAACAGTTACAAAAGCTACTCTCAACTTTTTTTTCTGCAGACCTATCTTGCATACAGATTTGCCAGGCACATTTTGAATTCCTAAATTCTCAGCAGTTCTCTCGGGTAAGTTTTTGAACACTAAATTCACATGATGGCTATGTAGATGTCTTGGCAGCAGGGGCAGTTTGAGCAATATTTGCTCTCAGCAGCTCGTTCCATGTTAATCCGTGTTACTCAGCCACGTAGATAGTTCTGCTGGTGTAAGTGAATGCCTGAAGCAGAGACTGTTCATCTAGTTGATGAGTAACTCAAACTCTGTTGAATTATACAAGCAGAAGATGAAGAAACACTGCAAGCCAGCCTTTCTAGAATTGTGAATACACATATACAATCCACGCTCACCACTGGGAGATCACTAGCAAGCACTTACTTCTGTTATCCTGTAATCCAAGAGTTCACTTGGTTTCAACTATGATTAGGAGAACTCAAGCACAAATACCAAATCATCTCGAACAGTTAAGCTGAAGATATTTTCAAACATCCAGTTTCAGGTATGCTTAAGACAAAGGCCACCAAACACACTCCAGTCAAAACATCCAAGTATAAAACTTCATACGTGATTTTTATCAGAACTAAGAAGGGAGATGATCTTCAAGAGTTAAAAATGTATTACACTTATACATTAGTGTTCTTAAAAACATCAAGACTACAAAGAAGAATTGTAAGTTGATTGTAGGTTGCGACATGTACTTTGAACAAACGTGCTTGTTGGGGCTGTTAGGACTTTGTAGAGCAGAGTTTGCAGAAGTCTTTAATAACTGTTATAATACACTACACCCACAATGCCAGATAAATTCTGAACACGCATTATGCTATCCATGGCGCTTCAGGAGTAGTGGATAGAAGATGTGTTCCGATTCATCCTGGACCTGAGTTTGGTTGTTTTTAATTGCAAAGGCCAGAGTCTGCAAGCATCCATCTTCCTGACAGGGATTCGAACTCAGCTCTGGCACACCGGAGTGATTTGCAGAGGCAACACAAGAATCCTGTTCACTGTTAGTGAATTGCCTATCTTTTGAACACATTCTTATGGAGTATCCCCATGAGGTAAACTTATCATCATCTTGCTTGTTAATTTGATAGGCAGCAGTAGCTAACGAGTCAGTTTGAAGTTACCCATCCATTTGTTGCCTCTGTGAGCATCTGGCCTTCAAATCAACGTTTAAAAAATACAGTCACTCCAGGCGGATTACTGAGGCTTCGCCAATATCCCTCTGCTTCAAGCAAACAGAAATCACAACCTGAGCACTGTCAAACATTCTGAGGAAGAATTCACCACACTTGTGCTTCATGATGTTATCAAATGGCATCTATTCAGAAGTCCTCTGGGCTGAAATGGCATGTCCCTTAGCCACGGCACGTCCTTCAACAGCACCTCACTTAACACCGAAGCCAAATGTCTCGCCCTCTCTAGCTACTCCAGCAGTACGAAAAGAACATGCCGAGTTCGTCAGACCTTTCCGCAGCAGAAAAGCAAGGTGTTAGTAAACTGCAGCATTATTCAAATTCAGAAGTAAACTTGGGAATAAAAACTTGCTCTGTCAATTATGAAATAGGAACGGCTTAGCCCTTTCTTGCTAAGCCATTCAAAAAAAAAATAAATAAATCTTAAGACCATAAAGAACTCTTACTGAAGCAGTTCTCAGCAAAAATCCGAGAAAGCTACAGATCGGTCAATTCTGTAGCAAGTGCGTGCATTCAGATGAAGAACTCCCACTGCTACAGACTGCAAAATATTGTAGGATGAAGAGGTATAGAAAATGTGACATAATTGTCTTGTTTTACTGCTAGGATACAGAAGTTGACCATGCTCCAAAGTGCCCTAGCTGTAGGATAGAGGCAGGAAGTCTGACAGTTTTCAGGGTGACACCACAGCAAGTCTCTCAGAGGAAATGCTCACAACGTGGAAGAACAACTTCTCGGCAGAAGACTATCGTGATTAATTTGTCCATGAACAGTCTTCAGTGATTTTTAAGCCAGCTAACAGCTAGAGTTCCCAAAGGTAAACTTTTATCCAGATAGAGAATCTCACCTAAATTCACTGGCTAGCAATGCACTGAGTAAGCTTTTGAGTGAAGCCTGGCTGCTAGAACCACTGAAGCACTGAAGAGTTATTTGTCTTCAACACCACATCTTCTGTTCCTGCTGCACCTGTCAGAAAGTTTAAACCCTGCTTCTACAGCACGTCTTTCTGTACAGAGCCTGTATTTAGGGCAAATATATCCCCACAGGATTCTCAAAGGCACAACAGCACCCCATTTGCCTGTGAGGGGAATTAAATCATCGCAGCTATATGTATGACAACAAATCCCATTTTTGCCATCTTGCATGTATAATATACACAATCTTAATTGGGACAACAAGTATATCTAAAAATCTAAGAGGAGTTTGAATCCCATAAAGTGGAGTGAGAAATGAGCAAAAAGATAACACAAAAAACAGTATTTCAGTTAGCACCAGATAGGGAAAATACAGCAAGATTTCACTAACAGTGATACATTTTTCAATGACAGAAATCAACTTGTATCAAATCTGTAAGGGATTGAATGGCTTTTACTTTCTGTATATATGATGCAGACTTGCCCTCTCTGAAATAATATAAATGATGTCCTTATTCCTCCCCCATCTTCTGAGGATAAGTCTTCACGTACCAGTGAACTAAAGGTGAGCCATCGTAGCAGATTTTTAAAAAATGCTTGAACACCGCTGATGTTCCTGTGCAGACAGTTACAGGAAGAATTAAGTTATCCGCCACTTGGTAATGTGACTTAAAAAAGCCACAAATAGATCCATTTATAGGTTTATGCACAAAAGGACTTCAATGCAAAAAACGTCTTTCAACACCATAACAAAATCACCAGGCCTTTCAAATCAGTAACAGAGCACAAATATTAACACTTAGTATGTTACAGATATTTCAATGCTTACTGCAAAGCAAACTTGGAAAGAGAGAATTCAAACATCTGCTATGTCAACTAACAAACACACAAACACGATCTTGCAGAAGAACTAAAATCAAATACTTAAGTAATACAGGAACTGGAGCCTCCAAATAGGAATCATTAAGATACACAGTTATTTTTATACCTCAATTAGTTTTAGAACCTCATTTTTTCCTTCATCTCTTCCATGCTAAGAAATTTTTCATACCTATTAGCAAAGTTATTTCAGTAACAGTACTGTAATAGTGTGAAGAGACTCGGCGCTTAAAAAGAAACCTTAAAAATTTTCAGTGTGTTCATCTGCCTCGAACTCTCCTTGCTAATACAGACTGATCACCTTCCATACTCAGCCCAGTTCAACTGATCATTTCAAGTGAGGAACATAATGTGCTTTTAGGAAGTCAGTTATAATCCAATGCTTAAGAGAAGCAGCTGATTCTACGTGGTATGTAATGATAGACTCCCATACTGTAGCAGGATCGATTATAGTTTAATCCCATGTTATGTACTGTTCAATCCACAGTGTGTTACAGAAACTTACGTTTCAGACCACAGATGCCTTTTCAGATTACATACAAGAACACGGTACTGCCCCCTGCATTTTTATAGCATGCTCTACTTTTTCTATATGTTAAAGAAGCTTTCTAAGAAAAAATCTGAAGTCTAATCAAAAAACTACTGTCTTTTGGAACTGCAGAGTGAAGCAAATTTCCGTTACCTTTTTTTCTGGCAGCAGTCTCCAGTATCGTTGCCTGGACACATGGAATCTTTTTCAGGTATCTGCATTGAGGCTATCTGAACTGCTTCACTTGTCATCTAAACAGAGGAGTACTTGGCAAGAAGCAGTCATTTCGCAACTTGCAAGCTTAAATACTCGAATAGTTTTGTCCAATTAGTACTGCAACTTCAGTTTGACAACAAATCAGTTTGACTCACTTTTAATCAATATAGTTTAAACTCTTTTGATTTACAATGTATTTTAATGAAGAAGTTTCAAATATATCTATTGAGACAATGACTGTTTTAATTTTGCCACTACGCAAGTGTTATAATACATGTTGAAATATACCTGCAAAAATTCAAAGGGCAATTTTAGCAATAAGAATGTTAAAACTAACATGCAAAAAGACCATGCCAGTTCACAAGAAATCAATAGTAGAGATGGGGCTCAAGGGCTTACAGGCAGTCGATGCAGTTATGAGAGGTCTACATAGACTTGACAGCAAAAAGGATTCCGGGAAGCAAGCACGTTAATAATTCAATGTTTATTTTATGCTATTCATCAGGTCAGACATCAGCTGCAGGCAGTTTTGGCTAACAGATTAAGACACCATCTCCAGTTCCACAAAAGTTACTGCTCCTACACCACTGTTGGCTGCAAGACACTGCCTTGCTGGGAATGCCACCTTCACACCACAACAAGGAAGAGAACACGTGAACTGTAGCAAGGGGGTAGACACCCTACACTGTCATCCTGTTTATAAAGGCAGCATGCCAAGATATTTTAAAATTATGTATCTAGATCTTCCAAGGCTCACATCTCAGTCTTACCTCTTTAGAAAATGTCAAGCTTAAGCTGTATGTATGCTATACCAGGTTTAACAAATCGTCTGGACTAAACCAGGTATCTGTAAAAAAAAAAAAAAAAGGGCGGGTGGGAAATAAGACTATCCCTTTTGTGAGCCCTAATTAAGTATTCAGGCCTTTGCAGAATGATGACTGAAAGAATTTGATGAATTTAACAGTTTAAAAAGCAAAGTAAACATTCAGCTTGGGGATTACACAGCTAATTCAGTAAAATCTACAACCTAGAAAAAAGAGAACCACACAGGCACAACAAATAAGAAACAGTTATGTGAACAAAAGCCTGCTGACCTGAACCTTCAAACAGGTGCTGAATTCAGCAAAATAAGCGCCAGCTTCAGTAGTTCTGCCCAACTCACTGCCCCCACAAGACTGAAGGGCTAGCATTAGGCAACCAGCTGCCTACATTAGGCACTACTTGTACTTTACAGTTCCCAAAACATTTATGTCCTTCCAACTCCACATGAAGGTCTCCACCATCTGTTTTCCAGCTGGACACTGTGTGAGGAGGGGAATACAAGGCCACAAACTGCTATCTGTAAGGAATATGTCTCCATTCTTCTGAAACACCTTTCCAGCTCCTCCTTCTGAGAGCCACGAATATGATGCTAGCCCAGTCAACAGTGCAGTCCACCAACACTCTTCCTGAGACTGGTCCCACCAGAGGGAACTCCACTGTCTGCTATGCATTTTATCTCCCCAAACCTAGTTACACTCTCCATTCTTGCCTTGGGGGCTGGGAATGATACATTTTATTAAACATTTTATTAAACTGTGCATGGAAGCTGAAGGCAATGGCATCACCCTGCTGACTGATGTTAAAGACTCCTACCACTCGATCAGAGCTCTAATCTGCAGGGAGATGACAACTGTATAGGTGCTTGAAGCTATGGCTTTACTGAAATAAATGCACCTACCATTCCTTCCAACACCTACCCTCTGATTCCACAGTTATTCCCTGATATTTTCAACTTGACTGAACACGGCATTCCAGCTATAATTGCATTAAAGAGAAATGCCAACAAGCTCAGCGCAGGACCTTCCACTAAACCAAAGATGGTTGCTTACATGCACACTTTAGTAAGACATTCCATTTCATATCATGCAAATTAGTATATCGGTTTTAGAAGTATGAACACCTGTACTACCAAAAGCCAGCTTTGCATAGCAAACACTAGTTACATGTACCAACTTGCTTAACTGTTTGAGTTAGAGAACACAGACACAGCTAGCTTTTGTGCACCTGATCATAATGAATGTCCACAAAATCATGTGGTATTTAATACTTAACTATTCGTAATATTCTGCAGGAAAAGTATAATATGCAAGAAAACTGACAAATGAGAAGTAGATCCATTTTGCAAGCCTTGGTATTCATGCTTTTTGCCATCTGATCATGGACAATTTTGAAAGTCTTACCTTGAACGCAGTGCAAAAGGCAAATTTCTTCCAGATCTTTGTCCTTCTGATAAGGATTCACTTTAGAGACTCTTCCTTGTATATTAGGGGGTGAATAAACCGGAAGAGCCTCTGAATCTGAAAGTAGTAAGATGGAAGAATTGACCAATTTCTTTCCTGGACAACACATTATTCAATCAAATCCATAGCTCAAGAGCTGCTTAATAGCAACTTCTTGAGGGGAACCAAGAAAACACACAAACCACTGGAAGCAGTGAAGTCAGTCAAGAAGTTCCTACTCGTAATCTTCTGCTGTATTACCTCAGACATGAATGCCTTTCATTTGTTAGAGATAAAATGTATCAGGAGATTTAAACTAAACCATTTAATGGCCAATACCTGTCAAAAAAAAATCATAATCTGCACCACCCTCAAATAGGTGTATGGAAAGTCATTTGTAATCCAGGAACACACTGTGAGAGTGCGAGAGCCTGCACATGCTTGTGTGTGCATGTTTAAGAGGAAAGAGGATGAAAAAGCCTGGAACATTAATGCAATCATTTACAAAAGTATATACAGATCCTGGACTCAAAAGAAAAGGGCTAAAAGTTGGGGTTCAAACTTAATCTCAACTACAGAAACCACACCAAAGAATCCTGTCACTAGCTACTATGGATTTCTGTAAAAGCCAAAGCAGAAAGACACGCAACTATTCACCAAAATTACCTTGCCAATAAGAAAGAAGCAAAGTTGCTTTCCTCACAAACTCACGAGCAGGGCTATCAGAATTAAGCCCACCCTGCCTAGATATATACACCAGTATACATTTTTGGTAGCGTGGATCTGGCTAAAGCTTTCCATTTTCAAGATGCCCGTGTGTAGGATCTAGGATGTTTCTTTTCAAAGACCTGGCAAAGAGGGAACTGGACCAGTCTCAGCGAAACCGTCGTCATTTGCTTTTTCAGCATCTTTCTTCCCCAAACCAACAACTTCAAAGAAGAAGTGTTCCACATATTGCTTAGCTTTACTTCAAGGTTCAGAATAATGGGTGAAGGCAAGTGAGCAAAAAGATACATCGGCCACTATAAAGTTCTACAACAATTTTTTCAACTTAAAGAATATTTTTTCTTTCACTCTTAGATAAAATTATGTTATTCAATGAATGTACCTTGCTTATTCAATGCTTACCCAATAGGTACAGATTTCAAGCAACTAATGATTAAGATCAGACATTTGTCAACAGGAGTAGCTGATCTTGTCCAAGTTATTTTATTTAGAAGCACCGGAAATACATGCCAAAAACTTTTCAGCATACACCCTCCCATTCCAGTTTATGACCCAGTCTCTTGCTTTCCCACTGTGCTTCTCAGTAAAGAGACTGGCTGCATCCGCTTGGTATCCATCCCTGTAGATACCAGAAGTTTGTTACCACCCTAGAGGACCAAAACCGGGCATAATATTAAAGATGCAGTCTGGGAACATGTGGAACAAATGCCATTTAAAGGGGAATAAAACTGTTGGTTTTCATCCCTGCCTGACTGGATTTCTGACCCTAGAAGCAGGACTTGGAACGTGTCCTTGCTGAATTTCATAGATTCCTGCAGGCCCGCTCCTTTCTGAGTACCACCTCTGGATGGCCACCCTGCCTCTGAGGCACCTTGTTCGGTGTCTGCCACAAACCTGTTGAAGGTACATCCCATCTCCTCCTCCAGGTCACTGACAAAGATGTGAAACTGAGTAGGTCACAGCAGACCCCTGAGGAACTGCTTGTAGCTGGTGTCCAGGCAGAGTACAAACGATCAACTGATACCCTTGGAGCCTGACTCTTCAGCCAGTTCTTCACTTGTCTTCTCATCCTCCCATCCAGACTATAAATAGGAGTATGCTGTGGGACACCGTGTAAAAAAAGCCTTGCAACAGTCAAAGTGACATGCACGGCTCTCCCCTCAACCAGAGATCTAGTCATTTCACCACAGAAGGCGGGCAGCTGGTCAAGCACATTTTACCCTCGGTAAATCCACACTGGCTACTTCCAGCCCCTGTTTTCAAGGGCCCAGAAACGTTTTGCTACAGGTTGACATAAACTAGTACTTGATAATGCTACCCAAGCAAAGCACTAAATGTTTTTAGTGCATGAAAAAGCAAGTTTTATTATATAACATAGCAAGGATACTTGAAACAGCGAACAAGAAAAAATCGAGGTCTCCAAGCTTCAACAATTTGCAGACTTCAGATGTTCCAAAGCCCAAATGTAAGGATTCAGGGCATAAAAATAAGCTGGTCTCAACAAGTTGAACACAGCCATCAAGCAACAGAGTTTCTGATTAATTTTCAAGGTGTCTAGCAACAAGGCAATAACAACAGAGGATATAAAAAGGAAAACCTGATATTCCTAACTCCACTGAAAATTTATAACAGAAACTGGTAGCAGAGAAAGCAAAGAGCAGAAGGAGTTGCAATGAACAGCAAGTGGTCAAGAAAACCTACGTGTTTCACTATGGACGTCTGAAAAAAAGTATCTCAAGTTCAGATTGCTTACATCTTTTCAGATGACTTGACTTCCTTCCATACCTGCAAACCATAGTTGATACCAGTGAAAACATGACCCACGTTTCACTCAAAAGTCTCTCTTAAATTCCCCAAAACTGGTGCTCAAAACAGGGACCAGATAAGCAGCTCTAGCTCCACATTAAGCAGTGAACAATACCAACAGTGGATGAGCAGAGGCAATTCTCTTATCCCCAAGGAAATCTGCAAACATGACAAGAGACAAAGAAAAACCTCTTGGCTCCCTCAGGAACCTTCTGACAAACTCCTCACCGTGACCTTTGCTATGTAAAGCTTTGCTTTCTGCTGTATTCTCATGTGCCTACAGAATAAAGATCTTCTTGTCAGCAAGTGTTGATATTTAATTAAACTGGAATGACCACGGTGAATGGAGTCATATCATCACCCGTAGCAGCCTATGCATTTGGGGAAAATCCAAGAGAGACGGCATTCATAATTTAGTCATAATAGAGGTTTTAACATCAATATTTAATTGCATGTTCCTTTACTTTAGTATGACAGTACAGCTGGTGACACTGCTAACACTGTCAGTTTACATATTTCCAGTATTGTCTTCTCTTTACATTTTTCTCATTTAAATAAAATTTAAGATCTCTGATCATGTAACCTGACATTGTTTCTATCCTGAGTCATTTATTAGAGGAAGTTCAGAGCCATGTGACAAAACTCCAACTACCTGCAAAGAAAGCATCAGGAGTAACATTCCAAGTAAATTTAGGACTTCCACTGGCAAGTCCGTCATCGGGTATCCAAACCATGAGCCTTAACAACCTGTGTCAGTAAATATATCTTAAGAGAAACTCCTTGGAAACATCTCAAGGTGCAGTCTTGCAACAATCTGCCTAGGCTGAACTGATAGTGCTATAAACCCACCTCCCACCGCCTGTCCTCTTCTACTCCAACCTGTGCATTAGCAGCTGCTCTCATATCCTCATGCGGTTCCAGAAGCTAACCCGAAACAAAATTAAGCTCAGCGATAGCCAAGCAACATGCACACATCACCTAAGTCTCACTCACCATGAGCAGAGACAAAGCCAAGTATCAGCATGAGGAGGAAGAGGAGCACGTGGTCGGGGCAGAAGACGGCAGAACTACAGCATCACTGACTTCGTTAGGTAATTCCGTGAGAGCCTCTCCCTTAAGCAAAGTCAGGACTGCAGGTATATTTCAGTAGCAAATGCCGAGCACATGTAGAGGCCTAAGAGAACGCCGTTTTTCTGCACTGGATTAGCACTAAAAAGCAGTGAAAAAAAATAAATCTAAGGACCTTTAGCTAAGAATACCAGATGCTCACCAGCTAGGCAGCACGTAACAAAATGCTGTTTGGGCAGAGAATGAACTCCCAACGAAGAGACAAAAACAAAGCTAGATTGTGTACATTAAGCAAGGCAGCTTCCAAGATGTTACATCCATTGTTTTTAAACAGCTGCAAAGAAGTGACAACAGTGCCTGGCTGACAAAGGAAGCGGATGTGTCTAGTGCCCAGCACTGCCACCGAGGTAGCATTAGACTTGCAGACTAGAAATTCAGAAAGAAAAAAAGCAGCTTTGACTGAATTATGTGCTAGCTGCTTCTTCAGCTGTGCTGGGTTTACTTCTGTCCTGTCCGTAAGGGTTTGAAGGCACTACACTTTGGCAGTGAAACCAAACAATCTTGATCCCTTTTCCCTTCTCAATGGAAAAATGACACGAGATCATTTTAGCCCAGCCTAATTTTCCTTCTCTTCTCTAATCACTGCAGTCGGATCCAAGTATGTCTTTTCTGTCTCCTAAAGACCTTCAAGGAATCTTTGCTTCCTTGGACCAAGATGCGAGCCTACCAGTTCCATGACACCTCAAATCCATACCAAAAACATGCCATGCATTAAGTTTTCCTCTATCTGTACGACTTCCAAGTTTGTAGTTTGCCGTGTTGTTGTTGTTGTTTTTTTTGTTTGTTTTTTAATAAATACTATTCCAGGGGAGAAAGCTTTCAACAAAGCGCAGGGAAAAAAAGCCCCATAGACTGAAGATTCTTCCCCCTCCCCAGTCCCGTCTCAGGAAGGAACACAACAGGAGAAAGTGAACTCAAAGAAACCACATCAACAAAAACAAGGAGAGAGAATGAAAACTAAACGCAAAGCAG